>NW_025048240.1:0-171206 GCF_018831695.1 Puntigrus tetrazona
CATAGCTCGTTTGCATATCGATAACATTTTAGAAATGTTTACCGTTTTGCAATTATCAATGTATTCAATCAGGTGGGTAAGTCAGGTGATAACTGCGGTTATTTTTACCTATTCACCTGCGGTGTCTTGGAAGCGCTTTTTGACACCACATTAAAATAAATGTTGATTTTGCACAATGTACATTTAACGTCACATGTCGGTTTACGCCTACTTCGCGGATTCAAAGAAGGAGAATCAGACTGATGCCCACAGCCAATAGCAGCACTGCATAATTTATGCAGTGCAGCGTCGGCTCGATTAAAACCAGCACAAAGCCTGCTGCAGAAAGCAGAAAAAACAAAGAAGTAAATTACAATGCCAGTAAGCCTGCTTTGACCAGTAAAAATCTCTAGAGGGACAATGGTCCTACTGACAGACTTCATTTTCCTCACCAGTGCATGCCCTGATCTCTGCTGTCCGTGTCGGTTGAAATGAGAGTCCAGGAACACTGTGTCTATGAATTCTGCCTACTGGAAACAGCCAAATATCAGAGACACCTGCTCATCAGAGTTCTGCAAACGTGCAGTCTCCAAAGCCCAAAGCCTTCTGTCTGTCTCCTGGCAAGTTTCTCCTGCAGAGACAGAACAAGAGAGACTGAAATTCAGGAAATGAACCCAAAAACATTCTGGAATAACACATAGTCAACTTTAGACATAGAAGCCTTTTATTGGCTGGTTTTATTCAAATGTGTGCAAACATAAACGCTGCCCAATAAAAACAACACACAGTCTGGAGCAAGAGGCGTTCAAAGGTTCCGGAGAGCGTTGTTTGAGATTCATTTTATTTAACTAGAGTTTATTTGGCTTCAACTGAAAATACTACTGTTTGACATAGTAAGATGTTCCAGGTGTCACTGTTGTTGAGGGCAAAGGCGTGAGTGGAACTTTGTGTGAGGATGAGCCACTGGGTCAGGTCGGTGGCCAACCACTCCAGTGTTTCAACTAACTTCTGAATGGATTCATAATCCTACAAAACAAACAAAAACCACGGGACATGCATATTTATTACACAATATTAATAAAACTACGCTCATATACAACGTCTGAAAATACAGAAGGACAGAGGGAAAAATCAAAGTATATTCCAGTTTTTTCTGTATACTGTATTCCTTAGCTTGTTTTTATTTAGTAAAAAAATTGATTCGCGTCCAAAAAGCACTAAAATATTAACACATCCTCTTTACAACTGCACATTATCACGAAGCACTAAACATAATTAAACCTGTAACTTATTTCTTTCACTTCAAAAAAGCGTTAAACATATTATGCAACTTAGAAAGTAAAGGTTATTGAAAGTGACTAGCAATATTTGCAGTACCTTGATCTGCTCATGTAAGCAAATTGTATGAGCAATTCATGAATCAGTCTTTCATTTATGTCCAGTTATTAAAACTGTGTCAAATATGTGAAGTCTGGTGATGATTTACAAAAGTCGATTCGAAATAGAAGATTCGGTTAAACAAGCCTTGGATCTTGAAATCAATCAAACCGCTCTGCGAAAGTTAGCCAAAATCTTACTTGATTACAACATTACAATTATTAACCTGCTGACTGGCCACATTTGTACACGCAGACACCCACTAACTCTGTAAAACAGATAAACAGGTAATTATCGCCGCATGAACAAACTTCAAGGTGCAGTAACAAAAAAGCCATTTCATTTTCAGGCTTTTAATCAATCAAAAATAGTGATGAAATTAAATTAGGATTGTTCGTAGCACAAAAAACACTGACTACAACTGGACATCAGACATATGAATTTGAGAAGAGATGAAGGCAGCGGAAAGTAAAGAAAACCATGCGACTGTAGTTAGCGGTCATTTATCGCTTACCTTTTACTTCTAAAGTTACTGCCAAGGTGTGTCTGAGTTATATGCAGAACATTTATGACTTCCTGTTCTCCTGTATTAATATTTTAACTGGAAAGGCACTAACAGTTCTATTTCAAAACTACTATCCTTTTTTAAGCACATCTGCCAGAAAGTAAGCAGAGCCAAGCTTAGAACCGCAGCATTTCTCTTCAAACATTAACCCCTTCACATCTTCAGGGAAATCTGCGGTAGAGGACTTGTTCTTTCGCCCGGGAACAAACTGGTTATATATCAAACTGTAAAAAAAGAAGCTTGATATGCATATTATTTGCTATGTATAATATTTAACAGGCTACTTCAATCAGAGCATTTTAGGAAATGTACCTTAACGCTTCACAATCAGGGATTAATGGAATATTCAAAGGTTCAAGGTACAAATGAAGCATAATGGACAAATTCTGTAGCAAGCTGTTGATTTCTTCTCATTCTTCAGTCTGAAGAAGTAAGCCCTCAAAGTGGATGCTTTTTGGGGCAAGCGTTCCAGCAGTTAAAAAGCATTTTATTAAAAGCATCAGCTTTTTCTGAACAAAAAACATGTTTGGAGATGTACACTTGGAGCACTGTGTTTGGCGTTGGCGCTCCTCAGGTTATTTGTCATGGTTGCAATTCCTGAGGGTGGAGTGTACTCTGGCAAACAGTGGTTTTTTACGAACACGTATCTTTGCATGCATCATTTACAAGGTGTACCCTTTGTGGTCATGACAGGAGTTGGAGTATCGGATGTACATTTGCACAGACAAAGTAAAACCATTTTTAATCGCTTGCTGGTAAGGGAATGCTAGTTAAAAGAGAACTAACAGGCGTACTTGGATCACCACATTTCAAACCCCTTATCCTGGTTTTTGTTCTGCGTTTTGGATCAAGCACATGTTTACCAGCTGCTCTACAACCCAGACCTTTCTTCCCTTCGCCACTCCACCTCTTTCAAACGAGTCTACAGTATGGGTGGCACTTCTGGTTTATGGAACTTCCACCCAAAAAATAAATAAATAATCATATTCAAATAAGAACTCATGCTCCATTTTTAAACATCAGGAGAAAAAAAGGCTTGCAGTGTAACACAATGTGACATAGATAAGTGCCAACTGCGTCTTTTGAGTGAGATCAACATGATTATCAGTTCCCTCTCTCTTATTTTTTTCTTTGCATTCTGATAAGTTACTTTTTCTACATTTCTAAAAAGACAACAGGCACTGTGCAGCTGTGACCTGCTCTCTGTTAAGTATCACTGTAAAACTTAAAGTGTAGCGTGATTAACTCTAATCCCCATCATAAGCATTCACTGGAATATTTCTAAAGCTAGAAAATAATTATATCAATCAGTGTTACAGCTAATGGTACAATTTGGATTTTACATAGCCCTGCATATAATATTTAACATTTTGAAAGTCTAATTCATTTGAGCTTTTGGGGGTTATTCATAGTATTTTAAGTATTTTTTTTTTTGCTATTGGTGTTTAGCAGGTTGAGAGTGAAGCAGTTTAACAGAGATTACTCCCCATCATTCAAACAACGTGCCATGGTGTCATTGTCAGCAAAAGTGGACACACTGACACTTAATACATACACAGAATATTTACAAAACTGTGTTCATTTAGGTGTTCATGTCTTGCCCCATAGACTTCCACTGTAAGGTGGTTACTGTACATATGATCTTGGTTTGTTTACCAACTCAGACACAAGAAAATATTTTTGGGAGACTGGGAGAACTAATAAACATCAACTTTAACTTGTCTTAAGCCTGGTGCATCCTGTTAGCGAGTGGCCGAAACCACCAATAACACTCGTTTCACCAGTGCATGCGCGCATTTTGCTTAAAAAAATCTTTAAAAAAGTTAAACAGACATGTGATCAATAACAGAACAGATATTGCAGCCAGAAGTCACCTGAATATCTCTGTAGGACAGGAGGAGGTTGATGGCGTCAGCTGAAAAGACACTCGGCGTTATCGAGCCGCTGCTGAATCCGTCTGAGTTCGACGCCAGCTCTTCTCCGATTAGCAAAGCTCACTTGAGCTTTCGAATCTCATTCAGAACCGTCTACGGCGAAGTACTGGCTAAACAAGCGCACAAAAGACACAAAAAAGCTAACGAACCGTGAAAGATAGATACACACTGCAGATTCACGGAAGTTATTATCATACCACTCACCAAACACAAACCGTTTTAAAGAACAACATTTCAGTTGATAAGAAGACATTTTATACTTTTCTGAAACACAATCTGATAGCATTATTATTAACAAGCGTCTGGCAGAGTCGGCAAACATGCGGCGGCACTTACAGCCAAGTCAAAAATATTTAGCATTAATGGCGCTATATATCATAACTGAACTGCTTTTTCACCACACATTAATGATGCCACTTTGAAAATGTATTTTGAAGTTAACTGGCCTTGCCTGTATGGGATTAGATTCGCTTCATCTTTAGGTTGTGCTTCTTGTTCGATTGTGTGACTGGGTTTGTCATGTTATCAACGCTTGAATAACACCGCCATGCGTCTGTCTAAATTCTTCTGGCATGATGGCGCGGCATGGCATTCAAACTACTTAAGGGTCAATATGAGCAAAACCTAAACATTATCAACGTGAAAATATGCATTTGCATCTACGCATTTCCAAAGCCACTATTAAATATCAGCGAAACCCTAAGTGACAACATGTTCTACAATAAGCGCTCTCATTATAACATAAATTATATGACAGGTTTTTTCTCCTCTTATAGAATACACTGTTATTTATAAAGCGTAACGTTAATATATCGTCTATCTGCATGAATGGGTCTAATCGGCTCTGAATGAACTCCATTTGTGTGACACACTGTTTAAGCGACAATGTCAAAGCTGATCGCGAGTGTTTTATTATAATAGCGTTCTCACATGCGAGCCTTCATCAGGAAAGGCCCATCGTTTTAGAAAGGAGGCGTTTTCAGGTTTGAGTTAAAAATTTGGTAAAAAATAGCAATGTGATTTATTCGAATGTTAAAATATTTAAAGCTGCTTTCTTTTCAGATTCTTATGATAATAGGCTGTAGTTATTGGGAGAAAACCGGTGGTTCTATGTGAAATTGACCTTGAGGCTCCCCAATACAGTCAAATTGGTCATATGATCATAAAATATTCGAATATTCGATTGAAGTCGAATCAAGCTCATCCTTTAGCTGCACGAATCCTTCATTTTAAATAACGTCACGTGTCATTCCGCTCACTGCTTTTCACGGCAATAAAAGTCCTTCAGTTAGCTGCGAGCAAGCGAAACCGAGAAGCGAGGAGATGAAGGAGGTTCCCACCAGGTGTTGTTGGTCTTGCAGCTGGTGAGCAGTTGAAGTGAGTCTGTCCAGCAGTGGCATACAGATGGGCCCCAGCAGGCCTCAAAGCTAAGGGCTGCATCAGTTAAAGCTCAAACCCTTCATCAGACTGCTCTCACAGCAATACACCTTATTCTGAGCGTCACCATGTATGGAATGAGCGTGTAGTTGGCGGCACATGTCTGGAAAAAAGAGCAGTGAAAATAAACAAACACAGATGAATAAATCAATAGCAAAGCAGGTATATCACGCCCCAAAAATGGGTCAAAGGTATTTTCTGGGTCATACATTTGTTTTTGAGTCTCTATGGCAGATTGCCATGTTTTCTTGGCATCCTACAGTATATTCCTGTATTTCACAAATCTCCATAAACTAACTCATGAACCCTATGAGTTACCCCACCCTAACTATTTATACCTTATTTTTGGCACAATTATAAAATCGTACCAGAAAGCTTTGCAAAAGTCTCGAACACTAAAATGCACCGATAATGTCAAGTTGCTCATGGCATGATATAAGCAAACAGTTTTCCTTTTCTACGTTTGCAGGTGTGCAATCAAACTGATTAACCTCCATGAATAACAGCACGAACTTGATACCAAGACTTTCTTCTTTCTGTTAGAAAATGACAGCAGAGAGGAAGGAAACATCGAGACTTGCAAATTCTTCTGACATATCACCTCCTGTACAGAGACAAACAGCAGACACAAATCAATTCAGGTGGTATTTATAAACGACTAGGTTTTTTTAGGCCTATAACAAACTTTAAAAGAGCATACTGCTTCTAAAGTTTTTCAATAACATCAGTGTGAACATGTTACTGATTTTACTGTATTATACTCCCGTTTCCATCAGCTATTACTTTCAATATCCTTACTTTCAAAAAAGCGGTGTCATTTTTACTTCTATACCAATTTAATTTGCAAAAAAAAAAAAAAAAAAAGTGAAAACAACAACAACAACAACAAACTAATACCCGTTCTGCAATTCTGTTTGTAGCTGCCTTTTATTTCAGATAAAGTGGTAAATTAAACATTCACTGTAATAACGTCACACTACTGCAACAACATAGCATGCTAGCGGTAAAATGTTATCTATGCATATTGCAGAGTGTTTCCTGAAACTGCAAATCCTTTGCAGTGCACTTCATTTGAACATCTGTGTGTGTGTGTGTGTGTGTGTGTGCAAGCACCATCCTCCACTAAATTCTGCCTGGTAATAAAATCACTGCCTTTAGAGCTCATCTAAATATATCTCGTATATATACAATTTACTCCCCACTCACCTGGCATAATTCCATTTAGTAATAAAAAGTAATAATAGAGGTGTGATGACCTTGTCAGGAGGATCTCCATGACAATAATGCCTGCCAACAATTAAGCTGCGATAATATAAACCTACAGCATAACATTGTGATGAAACAGTCAGAAGTCACGCACTGCAAATAATGTGGGCTGTATTAATAATTTGACTCCATCCAATAAATATTTGAGCACCCTTTTTGCATGCGACACTCCTACTAGCCCAGCGTAAGCGTATGTATTACAATAAGCGTGCCACGCATAACACACCAGGGCGCTTGTTCACATTGACTTTGAGAAGCAAGACATGGACCTTCATCTTTGTTGTTGCTGTTGTTTTATTAGACTTGCCAACATTTATCAGTCTGGATGCAAGTTTGTCTATACTGGCTGCCAACTGACACAAAGCTATTATCCTTTTTCCCCATCACCACGACACCTATCCACATAAAATATGTATGATATAGGAAAAACTATTTGGCCTCTATTATTTATTGTCTATAAACTTTAGACTGGAAGATTATGAAAAAGCAGAGGTTGAAAAAACTGACCCTGTCACTTTAAATTCGACTGCTTGCCTTGAGACTGAGAACCAGATGCTTGACTTTCTGACCTGAAGAGACTGCAGCGAGTCCGGAGTTGAGATCGCAATAAGAATGATGTTGTTGACCATGCTGAAACTCTCTCTCACACCCAAGTGATAGAGAGAGAGGGGCTGCCAGCATCAGTCATTTCAACCACTGCGATATCTGTGAACAGAGACAGGAGAGGATTCACATATTTTGAAACACTTTCATGCAGACCTGACAGACAGACAGACAGTGTAGAGAGCCATGTTCTATCAGGCCAGTCCTACAGCTGGAGTTCAACACCTATATGCCACATTTAAATATCGGCGGGAAGTCAGTTCCTCTGTTTGCGTGCATATGTGCCAGAGCTGTAGTTTCAGTTAACCCAAAGGAAACAGACACGTGCAGAAACGCATTGAACATCCATGTGTCTTCTAGTTTAAAAGAAAACTTAAAATTGATTTACATACACAAATCAAAGCAGAAGCATATAGGAGAGTTTGAGGTCTACTGGGAAACTTATCTTGTAGACTTCTTAACCTGCTTTGGTCACAACAGCTGCTAGACAGTAAAGGGAGAGTGCAAGGATTAAGTTGAGATGCTATACAAACAAAAAAAAATCATCATCTTGTCTTTGCCTTTCTTATCACCTGTGCACAAATTCGCTGGATTCGTCACATCTTATAAATCGTCACAAACACCGACTTCAGTGACCTCAGTGTTTCAAATGTTTTTGCACCCTTGAATCTGACACTGGCTAAACAAGCGGAAAAAAACCTGATCGGGCGATAAATCAGAATTGAGAAGTGTAATAGCCTTAATAGCGAGTGTCTAGTTACAGTAAGAGTAGTAGTTAAGATTTGAAGTGGATCAAATTCATTCAAAACTGTCTTAGGTGCAACTTTGATAAAAGGTTTTGATCCACTTTGAATGTTGACTAGTGTGAAACCCACAATCTGATCTGAATATCGCCTCTGAAATATAATTGTTTTGGACAGCCAAATATACTCAAAGACATGACCAAAATCATACCACTGGAAGTAGTGGTTGACCAATATGGGTTGCAAATGTTGTAGCCATGTTGACACTTAGAATCAGAGGCTGATATAAATGTCAATATATTACAAATGAATGAAAGACTACTGTACAAAATATTTACTAAAATACTAAATCACGTTTACAATCCATTGACAAAGCTGGCAGAAGACTCGATGCTTCCGTTAATTGAGGTGTTGGTTATCAAGCGATTGCGACCATCTCAAGATGGATACCAGTGGACATCTGCAGAGCATTGTGAAAGTTATAGAGTTTTTAAATGCTGCATTTTATAATAAGGTGATGCATACTATTTCTAAGTCAATGATGACCCAAAACAGCCTGGTTACAAACTTTAAAACATCTTCCTTTGTGTTTGGCAGAACAAAAAAATTTGGTCTGGAACTACATAAGAAAGTGATGACAAAATTTGCATTTTTGGGTGAAACATTCTTTAAATGCAAATTAGTTAATTTCTTAAATACAACAAATAATCATACAGGTTGTGTATTGAATTATATGCAGGCATAACTGAAAAAGATTGTGACAGGTCATTTTGTTGCATGTTTCTTTGCTTTTGGCTTCTTCCATATTTTAAATCCAATTTTAAACAATTTTCCATCCAAATAGAAAAATTCTGCCATCATTTTACTAACATGGCGTCATTCAAAACCAGTAGGACTTTCATCCATGCCACCACGAAAAGGCAAGACAACAGTAGGCCATGCGTCCATTAGAAATTTATGGAAAGCAGGAGCAAAAGGTTTTTCAAGGATGTCTTTCACCACCACTCTTCTGTTCAAAATATACGCCGTTTATGTTGCATGAAAAAGAAAGTCATACAGGTTTAGAAGCTGTTAATGTGGCGCGATGATCATTTCCAGCTGCGAATGCAAGACCTGACATCCCGATTCACAAAAGAAAATCTGTTTCAGATTTCACATGCAAATGTAGTTTCATACATCATCCAGTCACTAAAGCGCACAAATCACATCAATGTGGAAATGTCATGCAAGGCCGGGAAGAGCTAGTGGTCATCCGACAACTGTTTAGCGAGTTCAGCATTTTAATGGTAAGCTCACAATGTAGGCGCTTACGACTTCTGTTTGTACCTCGCGTGTGATTTTGTGCGTGGTGTGTCGGACACAAAAGCTTCAGGCTTAGCTGAGTTTGGCGGTAGGTTTCAGAGTATTATTGTGAGTCTGTTTAAACAAAGAGGATCGATGCTGCTTGCAGACAGGCAGAATCCATCGCGCTGACATACCAGACTGTATTGGCTGGATGCACAATATAATTATTAAATGCAATAGGAATGAGGCCGTGAGGAAGCTATTCAATGTGTTCAACTGTACTGAAAGCTTGCATACGGCTAAGCGATTAAACCAAATTAAACCGAAAGAAGCGTAGAAGTACACATACAACAGTCCACGTTAAGTCTCTCATATACAGAAGTGAAGATTTTTCCCACAGCAGATAAATAGAAGGCTCATATTTCATATTACAGTTTGTTTTGATTGCTATCACGCTATAATTGAAACAAAGACACATTTTTTCTTGCGCATGGACTGATCATGTAGGTAGCTGGCCTGCAGGGGTGTTCACGCTACTTACAAATACAGTATAATTCACGGCGAGGAATACTTTATATAAGAGAGCGTTTCTTTTTGTAGCCAAGTTCTTCTTACAGGAACTGAGAGACAAAATCAAAGAAAGTATGAGAGTCACTTACAATATTGTAAAGTAATTAATTTTTATGTAATGTAACAGGTATTACATTATATCCTGTAATGTGTTTCACATCAGGTTCATTTCCTTGGTATTTGAACTTTTCTTCTCTTTTCATACACTGTAAGTCTTTAGCGTTATGAAAACGGTTTACGCTGTACACTGAAAGAGAATGCGTTTTCATTAAAATATTTGATTTTGACTTGAGCAGGCTGGTGTATAGTTTTGAGATTGTGTTTTATAGTTCTGGGAAAAATGGTGAATCGTTACATGAACTGTGTGATAGCAATAGAGACAAACTCCGTAATGGTACAATACTTCAGAATAAGCCCCAGACCTTTCTAAAGATGTAGAGGTATAGGCTGCCTGCATGTTAACAGGTAACCAGAAAACAAACCACTGTGTCATTTTACTAAAAACTACAAAAATAATGCTAATTTTCATGAACGGGGGCGTTCCTGCTATACTATCTTTTACGGTTCCTATACCACTGCAGTTCATCTAGAAAACCGTTAAAGCTGTGAATAAGCGGATTTTTCTGATTTAGCGATAGTGAATATGAAAACCTCATAAACATTTGATCGTAGTCATTTACACTGCATTGTCTATAGTGTTGTAGTATTGCAAGTAAAGTGTCTACCATCACGTTTGGTAAAATACAACTTTACAACTCTGTAAAACTCTGTCATTCATTGTAACGGGCTGGGCTTTGATATTACCATCATATCTATAAATAAACATAAAAGGCTCCCTGACGTCTGTGTCGTGCTAAAGCTAAGTGAGTTGATTATTCTTTAATAATAATGATGATAATTTCAGGGTTTGGCAATCAAAAAGGAATTCAGTGAAATGCCAAAACATTTATAGAATCATATTTATTTTCATTTCAGACTACTGAAGAATCTACAGCAAGGAACAATGTTTTATTTACATAATATCAAAAGTTTCAGGGACATCTTTAAGTTAATGAAGCAGAATAAAAACAATGCTCATTAATGATTTTACATATACAGATGTGCATATGTTGTATAACTTTCATTCATAAGTAACTCTCACGCATCTCTAGGCTGAGCTGCTATGCTGCTGGAAACACATACCAATGAACTGTTCCTATCTGCTGTTGTTCATTAATCTCTTTTCCAAATATGCATCATGGGAAATTCACCCGCGTTTGGCTCTCATGGGTGTTATTTTCCCACCAATGCTCACATGCCGTTGGTCATCGAGTCTAAAAATCTATCCACTGTATTGGTTTTGAAAAACAAGTATGAAATCACAGTCATCCATTCAGAGTAATCACACCTCTCAGTCGGTTTGAGACCGCCCGAACAAGGACACGAAAACCATTCAGCACGAGTTAGCGGAGAAAACTCCTGTTGAATTATTAAAAGAAATGTGCTGCCTGCTGAGTTTAGAGTACGAGAAATGAGAAAGACACCTGAAACTAACTCTCTCTACAGCTGCTAAGCATCTCGGTTAACACGTTTCTAATAACTAGTTTACAAATATATTCCCCTTTGACTGTCTGGATGAGCAGGGCTTGCTATTATGCTACTTTTTATATAGTTCCTGTACTAGTGCAACTAATCCATCAAATTGTTAAGGCTAGCTATAGATGAAGTCCACGTGTAATTTTCACATGAAAAACCAACATTTTCAATTCAGTGTCTTTTGGTGAACGGCTTATTACAGGTTGATTACAGGTACTTCTGAATCACCGTTCAAACGTATCTACTAAACACTACACTCATTAGCCAACATAAGCCAATCAGACCAAACCAAATACTAAACCGGCTTGGACTTGCAAAGCAGGCGATGTTTGAAATTATTTTAAGCGATTTTAACCCGACATCGTTTCATCACAAGCGTTTATTCCTTCCTTTCTTTTTTCAAACCAGGTTTACTCAAAACGCACTAAAATGTATTCGGCACATTATACATTACAGAGCAGTTGTGTGATTCACGACCCCTCTCCTGTGGTTAGCAACAGATCCGATGGATGAGCACTTTGAAATCTCACCAAGATTAGGTAGTAGGTCATGCTAGTTATTTTCAATTGTGGTTTTATGAGATATATATATATATATATATATATATATATATAAAATATATACACACACCACTATTCATTTCCAGCCTGTATGCACAAATCTAAAAATTATACTATCTGATGACTAGGCCTTGCAGAGATAACAATAATATACAAGAACATTGCAGACTGTCTTGTAATCATGCACAAAAAAAAAAAAAAAAAAAAAAAAAGTCTGATAAGATTGTTCTCCACTACAAACCACCATTCTTTCAAAAACTCCCAGTTCAAGTACAAGTACCCTCCTCATAGTACACACTACAGTTAAAACATTTTTAATCCTTTTTTTGAAATGCTACAATATGTAAACATGCTACATTACATATATATATATATATATAGTATATTAACAAATTATAATAAAAAAAGATGTATCGACATATTTACAGATGCGTCAATCTCAAAAAGCGGTCATTAGTCAACACATATATAGTCATGGCTTGCATTTATGAAAACTGGACATGCTTTAAAACCCTGAAAACAAATAACAAAAGCTCTTGAGGGCTCCAGCTATGTACTGACAACACGATAACATCTCAGCATTCACAATAACATAGCGACTTAGCAAGAGCTGTGCGATGTTACCACACAGGAAACGGTTTTCACTGCAACCCCGTCTCAAGTTTTTTAAACCTGAAGGCCACGTGGATGAAAGGGGGCAAAACTACGACCAAGAAACATACAGAATTGTGTGCAGAGAAATCAAACCACTCATTAAAACCAGATCACAAACGATTAAGAGACAACAGTCCCGCGGGCCAAACACCCTGAGGAGCATCTGAGAGTCTGTCTGTGATATGAAGTCCAGAAGAAACTCCAGATCTTCAAAGTAATTCATCTACACATACATGAAAGAATACGCTAAAGTTGACGTCCAATGGGGAAAACGGTCACATAGCGTAGATGTAGGCACCTATATGCCACAAAATGTGCGCTTACTACACAGTTATGGGTGTAATTTGCTTATTTTAGGGTTTCTAACTACTGCTGCAAATACGTTTGCAAAATGGTTAAATCAAACTACTTTAAATGCAGTGCTTCGTCACCGAATGTGGATCTCAGAGATGAGGAGAGTTGTGCGACGCACAATAACAAAAAGCGCAGTGTTTCGGGATGTTTTTCGGGTTCAGCCCTTTTGGTTTACTTTCTTTAGCTCCACTCGACTCGACAGTGGCTCATTTAAACATCTGCATCTTAAAGTTTCTTTTCAAGCCGTTGCGCAACGCTTCATTCTCATTCACGTTTTAAGTGCCGGTCATTTCTCAGGGAAATCAGATTAAAGGCACGGCCCTCCGCCCCGGGTCGAGAGTTCCTGGTGAAGAAAAGCAAACCGAACGGAGAGAAACCAGGCTGACCTAAAAAGACGGCGAAGACCGCGTCTACCAAAGCTTCAAGTAGACTTACCTGCATTGTAAAAGTGATCAAGCACTGACGTTTCACCAAAGTCCAGCTTCCCAAACGGGACGATATCTAGTTTAAACCCCACTATGTCACAAGCGTCCTTCAGACACTGTAAAGCCATGCTTTCGGGACTGATAGACTGGCTCGTTTCAGAGTTCCTCACGTAGGCCACTTGTACGGTTCGCTCTTACATTTCCCCGTGGTCAACAAGGTCCCACTGTCCGAGGGCAAACTGATCACCCCAAGGTTGGCGCTTTTACAGATGGAGGGTCCTGCCAGAAGGTCCCAGCACCAGGATTCATGCTGCCACTGGATTCTCCATTACTACCTCCCATCATCATGTCTGAGGGTTGGTCAAGAGAGGGTACGGAAAGAGAAATGGCCTCCAGGTCTGGATTCATCTTTTCATCAGTTTAGCAGGACCCCGAGCCCAGCAGTACGGCTCCTAAACCGGCGCACTTCATAGCTGCCGCTCCTGGCAGTGGCTCCGAACGACGCGATGTCATCAGCACCGACAACCTGCGATAAAGGCGATTACGGTTTCATGTTTAGATGAACGTTTAAAAATCCGCTTAGCACCATATAGGTCTGCACTGGAAAATGGCAAGAATCCAAAAGCTGCACGGATCAAGGACGCGCTCGTCACGACTCGAAGAAGCGACATTAGACTCGATGCGCTTCAGCCGCGACCCGAAACACGCTCGACGCCGAAGAACTCGCGCTCGCTTCTAGGAGCGCGTGCATAGTTTGTGAAGTAACGCGGTTCCGTCGTGTGTCGCGTCAAGCCGTTTCACCGCGCGACATCAAACGCGTTTCCTCATACCTCGCCGTTCCTGTTCGTGTCGTTGTGTTTATCATTAAATTGCGAAATCGCGCTCGGCTGAAACGCGCTGTCTGCTGGACCCTGCCCTGTTTCTATTATTATCTCGAACACAACTCACGCTCGGGGGGCGGAGCGGCACTCCGCGCTTACCGGAAGTGAAATGACGAAACCTACTATGAAAAAGGCTCGGGTGATCAATATTAAACACGTGACGATCACCCCCACTGTGAAGAAGACCAGGGGCCTCTCCCGCCCACTTGTGGCATTTATTTATTTATTCATTTTGGTTAAAATACATATGAATAATGTAAGCCCAATTAAAACAGTAAAACCCTAATGTAATCTTTGTGAGGCATTTCC
The DNA here is from genome assembly GCF_018831695.1 of Puntigrus tetrazona. Taxonomy (NCBI): domain Eukaryota; kingdom Metazoa; phylum Chordata; class Actinopteri; order Cypriniformes; family Cyprinidae; genus Puntigrus; species Puntigrus tetrazona. The sequence goes on from NW_025048240.1 coordinate 14,517, forward strand.
TGTAATAACATTATTATAAAAAATATGTATACTTTTACTCTGATGCGTTTCTCCGAAGTATATTCGTTACTTACAACAAAATAGTCAGAAGAACACGGTTTGACGAATCAGCGTTTGCAAGGCTGCTCACGTGCGCGCTCATTTCTTTTTCCACTCAAGAGCAAGACAACATCGTCTGCGATAATGTCGTTTTTGAAATGTGTGCGATTTGACATTATCAGGTCGGCTTTATCACCTAATAACACAATGGACGCACGTTGATGTGGTCTAAAACTCAAAACTCTATTCTAAAGTGTAGACGCAAAAAGTTCATAGTATGCTTTTTGTGCTTATATAATTCAATATAATCTATATAATTCAATATAATCAATATAATCAACTTCATCTGTGTCACACAAAAGAGCATTGCTTTTCTGCAGCACAAAACACATTTAATAATAATCATTTTGTACTAAAGCAGCTTACATTTTAGACATAATATTGCTTTTCTCCTCCATTTTGCCAACGAGAATAGCTCCAAACTCGTTTAACGTTTAACGAACTGTCTTTACTTCGTGAATTAAGCAGCTTTTGAACTAATCTGTTGAACCCCAGCTGCCATCTACCGGCGGTTTTAATTAGACACTTCACACGTTTTAAATTAGTTCAAATATCAGTATTCAACTTAAACTGAAAACAAAATATTAGGCCTATTTATGAATCTGTAACTGCAGTTTAAATGCATCCGCGTCCCCTCTGAAATACATAAACTGTGTAAATACATCTAAATGCTTTTCAGATGCAGATTCCAGAAATGTCTTTTTATGTTGGAATGAAGGACGTGCCCTATTACTCAAAAATACAAAACTGAATTCTGTAGTTTTACTTAAATAATGCAGAGCACAAATTCCACTTCACTTCATTTTGGTTGCCTGTTTCTGACTGCAGCCGGCTTCTTTCTCCGACTGAAATATTACAGATAATTTAATGAATCCCTTATTAATGTGACAGTGGCTTATTTTGAATGTCATACAGTGAAATAATTATCTCTCTCTCTCTCTCTCACACACACACACACACACACACACACACACTCTCACACACACACACACACACACACACACACACACACACACACACACACACACACACACACACACACACACACACACACTCACACACACAGTAAGCATAATCACAGATACAAAAACATTGAAGAATTATATATAAAAAAACCTACCAGCACAGAGCACAGAGCTCCCGAATAATAAGAATGAGTTAATTTATTGAGTTATTTCAAATTATTTGTTATATTTAGGCATAATAAGAACAACAGGTCTAGTATTGGTTGCTTTGGGTCTCTAGTAAGATAAATGTGCTTTTTCTAAATGGCCTGGGTAAAAAACAAGTACACTTCTTTAAAGTAATTAAAGTGCTCTATTTCCACACACTATTTTTAGTACTTCTTAAGATCATCTAAGTGCACTCAACTGTGCTAATTTGAGACACCATGAATATGAAATAAAATATACTTTTAACATACTACCTTCGTATTTAAATTTATTTAGTTACCACTTATATTACACTTGAGTGTACTATTGTATAAAATATGGTTTTAAGTGTGTTACAAGTGTTTACTAAATACATTTTTAAAAACATAGTATGTTAAAAGTGCATTTTAGTACATATTCATGGTGTCTCAAAATAGCACAGTCGAGCACACTTAGATGATTTACCTGGGTGTCTTATTGGCAGAGGCTTTTGCACGCTAACACCACGAACAAATGTCTGGTTCGTGATTGACAGCAAATCACAGTAAAGGCCTATTATTTCTGTGTGCAGAAATGTGGTAAACAACATCTTCAACATCAAAACATTACGTTTCTCATAATTGATATTTGAACTCAGAAATGACTTCCACTAGACAGGCAATAATAAAAAAGTCTCACATTAATGAATGAATGTCAAATAAATAAAAGAAATGGAAAAGAGGCCAAATCCATCAGCAGATACCAGGATTTTCCTGACTGCAACGCTGCCACAACGGACTGCACAAAGGACTTTGCCACCCTTCTGAAATGTCTCTGTCTTTGTGTATAATTCCACATGTGGAGGGTATTGGATGCACTCCAGGTGTTTTTGTTGCTTCTCCCAGACGTGGTGGAGGTTTCCAATGAATGGTTCCAATTTAAAAGGGTGATAAGCTTGATAAGCATCTACTGCACTAAGATTGAACAGCTATACGATCACAGCGTGCCACTGTTTATGCAATACAGAGGGGAGCACAAAAAGTGTGTGGTGGTGTAAAAAAGACACAACCACTTCTTATTGGAACTAAGCAAGCGGCGTGAGTCGGCAAGATTCAAACCTGCACAGGAGACCCGGTGTATTTGTAGTCCATCTCCTAACCACTCGGTCACACTACTGCACCCAGAACATCCCTAAACAGAGAAAACAGGCTGCAGGTTGTTCAGTGCTGAACCTGGGCTCCCACAGCACTGCTCGTTTTCTAGGCATCTCCTATCAGTTTCACTCAATTCAGTTCATGAGCGCTCTTTCCTAAGGATCTGACCATTAGGCTCAGGGGGCATATTCACAGCAACAGTCTTCAGAAATATGTTAAGTAATTTATATTACAAAGCCCGTTTCATTTTGCAGCGTTCTCATTTGTTTTTTTGTGTTGTGTTTTTGCACTCTTTTGCAAGTGAACTCTTCCAACACGTGCGTCCACGCTGCTACAGATGTAATGTTCGCTCACACTGCACTGTGTTTGATCTGGGAGTGTTTAAAAAGATGAGACAGGCAACAAATTGAAAGTGAAAAGCAGATGTGTATTCACAGGAAGTTTAAATAACACATGAAAACTAGAATAACGTGAAACGCACCATACCATAAAACAGTGTTTAAGTTATAATATAAATATAAAGCATACAAAACATACTTTCACAAATACAGTTATTTTAAAAGCTCAGTTACAACAACATAATATATAAGCAAACAAAAACCAACAAAAAATACATATATTATTTGCTTGCTGCCAAATAGATTGTCAGATTGATAGACAAAAAAACTTAATTTTTGAAAGCTATTGTAATTAATTGAAATAATTACAAGTAATCATTACTACCACGAATGGTTTAAAATTAAGATCAGAAATATATACATGAAAATTAGACATACAAGATATAAATAGAAGCTTACAAATATTTTATTCCAACAGACTTGGAGGATTCAAATACGGTAAAACAGAGTTTACTGACTAAGAATGTTTACAAATCCAGGGAGTAATATGGTTCTGAGTAGGAATTCCAGGAGGTACAAAAAGAATCCACCAGAGTCCAGAACTCAATGTTCACACGGCGAGAATAGCAGCCACAAACTCAGAGAATCAGAGTTCTGAACGAGGTACTGACAAAAGACAAGACCAAACTCACAGAATAGTGAGTGTGAACGAGCCACAGCTGATCTCAATCAGCTCGCTCACGCTCAGACACACCCACTACTGGTGAATTCTCCTGTATGCTGGAGGAAGTTTAAGGCGGACTGCCACCAGGCTAAGAAACTTGGTGACAGGAAGCGGAAATAGGAGCTAGTTTATTAGAAACGGATGGAAGAGGAATGTTTTGAGTAGAAAGCCACACTTTTTGACCAGTGTCGTAGACGGAAGGCTTTGACCTGTGGCGATTGGCTTTAGCGTTGGTGCGCTCCTCACCCGGAGTAGAGTCTGATGAGCTCTAGTCCAGGTGCGTGTAACACCTCTGGACTAAGGCATGGGCAGAGGGTACAAATTGGAGACCCTGTCTGAAACCAAGTCTACCGGGAGGCCATGAATGCGGAAGGCGATCCATGACAGTAACCGCTGTCTCCTTGGCTGAGGATAATTTGGGCAAGGGAATAAAATGGGCTGCTTTTGAGAACCGGTCCACTATGGTTAAAACAACGGTGATGAAATCTGGTGCAAGCGGTTAAAGTAACCCCTCTGGAGGTCGATTGGAAGTCTTACCATGAGCGCAAACTGAACAGGCCAAAACAAACTCTCGGATGTTGCGAGCCATGGCGTGCCACCAGAATCATTGTTTAACCAAAAAAAATGGTACAACCAATTCCTGGATGACAAGCCACGTTGGAAGAATGACCCCACTGAATAACATCTGACCTTAACCTCTCTACCACAAACAAATGACTCGCTACACATCCGGGAGGATGTGTTACCTCTTCTAAGCTATTGCAGACCTTTGATTAGATCTCCCAAGTGACTGCAGACACAACTAATCTCTAGAGTTAAGATGTTTAGCCGATCTAATATATTCAAGATTCTTATGGTCGGTCCAGACTATGAAAGGGATCCCCGAACCATCTAACCAATGTCTCCACTCTTCCAATGCTAACTTGACAGCTAGTAACTCTCTTTTGCCAATGTCGTAATTAACTTTGGCAGGAGACAAATGATGTAAGAAAAACTTGCAAGGATGTATTATGTCGTCTGAAGTGGCGTGCTGAGATAGAACACATCGACCTTCACCGTGAACTGACGTATGGGATCAGGGGCTCAAAGAATGGGAGCCAAAACAAAGTGGCTTTTCAGTTTGTTGAAGGCAACCTCGGCTGCACTCGACCACCTGAACGCCATTCTAATGGAGGTCAAGGTGCTCAGAGGCGTGGCTAGTTGGCTAAAATTTGCAAATGAAATGCCAGTAAAATTTAGCGAACCCAAGGAACCTCTGCAGGGCCTTGAATCAGGGGACAAAAAGCCCATTGCCTAAAAGCCTCTGGAGCACTCACCTGACGTGTTGAACGTGTTCCTGGAGAGAAGAGGAAAATATCAATATGTCATCCAGGTAGATGCGGACCAAAATGGTAAGCATTATGAAAATCTAACTTAGTGAAGATGGACACTCCCTGCAACCTCTCGAACACTGAAGACATCAACGGCAAAGGATAAGTATTATTTACCGTCTGGAGAAGAGAGGAAGGGCGAAGGCCAAATCTCTATTGGGTTCCTCCTCCATGTGTCTTGCGTTCCCCAAAGGGTATGCGTACCCCTATTGGGCTAGAGCAAACTAAAAGTATACTAAGAGCCAGATGTTGAAATCATGGCTGAGAGTGTGATTTAAATGATTGGCTAAAAGTGTAATTTGAAACTTGGCTTTTTTGGACAAATTTAACCAATAGGTATTGTTTTAATTTTAGATCTTGCCAGTCACATGATCCAAACGTTACTAAAATTTTTAGTAACACAAATATGATACATTTGACTAAGAACTGATTGAAAATAATGTTTCAAACAAAGAGATTAAAACTACATGCCGATATACATAGATAATAAACTATTAACCATTCAGTAGTTATTGAAAATATATACACAATGAGTGTATATATTTTAACTAATATATAATAAAATAAATAATATATATAATAATATATAATATAATAAAAGTAGTTTTAAATGACAAAAACTATAATGAAAATCTATTGACATTTTTGTCAATGAATAAAAACAAGACGACAATGTTAGGGAGGTACGATTTGTGCTAAAATCTTGGCACATGGATAAATTTGACGATGCAAGAGAGAACTCATAGTTCGGTATTTGAGTGCAGACGCTGAAGCATGTACACACACAGAATGAACTCAAAGAATTACTCAAAATGATGTTGAATTGTCTGTTTTGTCAACCATTCTATTTAGTCTTAAGTGAACGTAAATGGTAGAGAGAACCTGTGTCAGTACATTGTATCTGTGAATTCGGTTTTAAAGGGATAGCAGCCTAATTTGGTTTGCTATTGTCAAATTTAAATTATAGAAAAAATGCTAAATAAATGCATTACATTGTAATTAAACCCATTAAAATTTTGCTGACTAAATTTACTGTAGATTTAGTCGACTAAAATCATATAATCAACTTAAATTTGACTAAAACTAAAAACAATTCAGACGACTAAAATATGACTAAAACTAAATAGCATTTTAGTCAAAAGACTATGACTAAATGTCACGGTTGTGTGGTAAGCACGAGAGCACACAACGAGATAAAATAAACTTAAATGGATTTAATCTCAAAAGGCAAAATAAAGATACAAAACGGCAGGCAGGTAGAACAGGCAGGCAGGATAAACACACGTAAAGACATCAGGTAAGGACCTCGACGCTCGGACCAACAGAACTCAAAACACAGGACTTAAATACACGAGGTAATTGACAACACTGACGAGACACGGCTGCAGACAATCATACAATTAACATGGAGGAAAGGCAGGGCACAGGGAACACATGGCACGAGACGAAAACAATAACAAAGTCCGGGGAACGTGACATTACCCCCCCCTCCCGGAAGGTGCGTCCTCGCACCTAAAGGGTAACAAACAAACACAAACAAAAACCAAGATGACTAGGATTTGGGGATACCGGGTCTTGGGAGGAGGTTCTGGTGGAGGACGGATCGCCAGGATGGGGCAGGCAGAAGGCAGAAGGGTCCAAGGAGGTGTAGATGGAGGGAGGAGCCAGGAGGAGACAGGAGGAGTCCGGAGCAGGAGGAGATCCAGAGCCCAGCTATGGTGGTCCACGGTGGGGCCGAGCGGAGGGAGGAGCCAGGAAGGAGACAGGAGGAGTCCGGAGCAGGAGGAGATCCAGAGCCCAGCTATGGTGGTCCAAGGTGGAGCCGACGGAGGAGGAGCCATGGAGGAGGAGCAGCCATCGACTCCATGGGGCCGACCGGCACGGCGGCGGAGCAGGTGGTGGAGGAGACTGAGGCAGAGACGGAGAGCCGAAGAGCCAGGGTGACGTCGAGGCGCTGGAGGTCTGGCAAGCGACGCCGCGGGCTTCGGCGACTGACACGGAGACGGGGACGGGAAGGACGCGCGGAGCCAGAGCGACTGAGGACTGAGGTGAAGCCGGAGGGAAGGAGGAGCCTGACAGAGCCGGTGGGATGGAGGGACGAGGCGGCCGAGGAGAGAATCCCGAGGCGACGGATGGTCGGCGACAGACCAAGGCGGAGCCGGAGGGACGATGGAGCCTGGTGGAGCTGGTGGACTGACGGACCACGGTGTAGAGGAGGGAGCTAGGAGCCCAGGGGAGCCGGCGGGTCTACGAGCCGAGGAGGAGTCTGGGTCTCGGAGGCAGAACGGCGAGGCGAGGATCCTTCACCCTCGGGCGATGGAGACCGGCAGACCCGTGGCGAGCTCCGGATGGTGAGCTGAGGATGAGCGCAGGGGCTGCTGGGATCCATCGGCGTGGTGTGGCAAGGGTGGGAGGGTGGGAAAACTTGAGGCGGCACTGGAGGAAGCGCACAGGGCGCGGGCACAGGAACGGGACGGCGCGCGCGGGCGCGGGCACAGGAACGGGGCGAGGCGCGACGGGCGCGGGCACAGGAACGGGACGGAGCGCCGGGCGCGCGGCACTGGAGGGAGCGCACGTGGCGCGGGCACTGGAGGAGCGCACGCGGGCGCGGGCACTGGAGGAGCGCGCGGGCGCGGGCACTGGAGGGAGCGACGTGGCGCGGGCACTGGAGGAGCGCACGTGGCGCGGGCACTGGAACGGGGCGGCTGGGCGGAACCAGCGGGCTTAACGGGGCGGCTGGGCGGAACCAGCGGGCTAACGGGACGGCTGGGCGGAACCAGCGGGCTAACGGGGCGGCTGGGCGGAACCAGCGGGCTAACGGGACGGCTGGGCGGAACCAGCGGGCTAACGGGACGGCTGGGGCGGAACCAGCGGGCTAACGGGGCGGCTGGGCGGAACCAGCGGGCTAACGGGACGGCTGGGCGGAACCAGCGAGCTAACGGGACGGCTGGGCGGAACCAGCGAGCTAACGGGGCGGCTGGGCGGAACCAGCGGGCTAACGGGGCGGCTGGGCGGAACCAGCGGGCTAACGGGGCGGCTGGGCGGAACCAGCGGGCTAACGGGACGGCTGGGCGGAACCAGCGGGCTTACTGGGTAGCTGAACGGGAACAGGAACTCAGGATACAGGGAGGTGCCCAGTCTAAGTCCAAGTCCAAGTCTACATCATCCAGCTCCCTTTGCAGATCCAGCAGCCCCAGGTGGATGATCAGCTCATCCTCAGCCGATGTGTAGTGGGCGGAGCTCCACCCGCGCTCTCCCTCGCAGTCGGCTGTCTCCACCGCTGGGAGCTCCGTTGCTGGCTCGCGCACCTGGTCTGGCGTATCTGGCTCGGGTCCTGTTACGCTCCACGGCTCTGTCGCTCTCTGTGACGATGGGTCCGTGGTCACGCTCGACTCCGCCCCCGTGTCAGCAGTGGGCTCAGGCTGGGGCTCGACCATGCGGTGAAGGGATGAGTTGGGCTCTGGATCTGGAGTGGGGCTGGTGTCGTTGTCCTCAGGCGCAACCATCATTGTTGATTTGCACGACACCAGCACCCACTCGGCGTATGCGGCGAGGCTCTCTCGAGGACCGCTCGGACAGCTGCGCTTGGCTGGAGGTGTTAAGTCCACGGAAATAGAGTTCGAGCAGAGAGCAGTCCGGGTAGCGGGAGTCGTTGGCCAGTTCAAGGAACAGTTCGGTGTAGTCCTCGAGAGAGCAATCCCCCTGCTCCAGCAGGCGGATGAGGAAGTTTGGGTCTTTAAACTGGGCAAACATGGCAAACAAAAACAAAAAAATAAGGGGAAAATACGCCGCTATTTACTTTTTATGTGGTCCGAGCGTTCTGTCACGGTTGTGTGGTAAGCACGAGAGCACACAACGAGATAAAATAAACTTAAATGGATTTAATCTCAAAAGGCAAAATAAAGATACAAAACGGCAGGCAGGTAGAACAGGCAGGCAGGATAAACACACGTAAAGACATCAGGTAAGGACCTCGACGCTCGGACCAACAGAACTCAAAACACAGGACTTAAATACACGAGGTAATTGACAACACTGACGAGACACGGCTGCAGACAATCATACAATTAACATGGAGGAAAGGCAGGGCACAGGGAACACATGGCACGAGACGAAAACAATAACAAAGTCCGGGGAACGTGACACTAAACCTCAATTAAAATTTGCTGTCAAAATTAACACTGGTGTAAGGAAAGTTCTGTGGAAGGTCTCATCTGGAATTTCACCAAGCCAGCAGAGGGAGCCTTCGCCTTAGTACTAGCTGTACTCAACCCCTCTGCTCAGTCATTCATTTTCTGTTTGAGAGCTTTATAACCAAAGGCCCTCCATGTGCACATTGCAAAGTATTGCCAGTTCATCTGCCTGGGGGGTATTCCAGAAAGCAGGTTATGTGACATACCTGGGTATGTTTAAGGGTAAGTTCGTGGATAACCTCAACTTTCGGTTCCAAAAACGGAGGTAACTTTCTGGGTATGTATGTAACCATAGCAACTGACTCTCTGAAGATAACCTGCTCAGGAGCAGGTTATATTTCAGAAGGTTGGTGAGCATGGATGTAGAAGCACAAATTATACAAGATTTTTTTTTGTCAGGAAAGGGTTATAAGACCACGTATTGATGTGTTTGCATACCCTAATGAATATTTGAAAGAGCGTTATCGTTTTTCAAAAGAAAGGCAACTGTGTGTAAAGCCGTTCGTACAGTATGTCTGGCACTTAATCAGTTCTTACCCACGTTTGTACAGTTTCCTGGTCATAAACCTCTGCTTGTTATTAAAGACGAATTCCACAGAGTGACAGGTTTGTCCTTTGTAGTAAAATCTATGACGCATATTTAATATTTAGTCATATTATTTACAGTATATCTATACATGTATTCATTATGCGCACACACACTTCCATAAGTTTCTGTTTCAGGGTTTCCAAATGTAATTGGGTTCATTGATGGCACTCACATTCCTATTAAAGCTCCATCAATAAATGATAGGAAATAGGAAATCTATTCATAGTATCAATATGCAGGTAACGACTTTTTTCCCTTCTTAAAATCATTAAAGTCATTACTTTTTCCACTAACTAGGTAATATGTGAGGCAACCCAAATCATTACCAATGTCGAGGCAAAATGGCCAGGATCTGTACATGATGCCAAAATTTTCTGCGAGTCATCATTATGCCAGACATTTCAGCAGGGCATGTTTTACTTTATACAATTTTTCTTTCTCTTTTTACTATATTTGTGTTGTACACTTCAATCATTACAGGACAGTACAACGGTTACTTGCTGGGGGACAGAGGATACCCTTGTCTGCCCTATTTAATGACACCCTACCCTGAACCTGAGCCTGGACCACAGACACGGTTTAACCTGGCTCACAGCCAAACACGGGCCAAGGTGGAGATGACTATAGAGATCCTCAAATCTCAGTTTCAGTGTCTGGCTCCGGGTTAGTCCAGAGAGGGCGTGCAACATTATAGTGGCTTGTGTTGTGCTTCACAATATTGCCACTATAAGAAGAGAGAGCCACCCTCCTTGTATTGAAGAAGATGGCCCAGAGGAACACCTACAGATTTTAAAAAAAGCCTTTAAGTGACAGAGATAGTAATTTATTAGGACAAAAAATGAAAACAAATCATAGAGGTAAACTTACATTTCACCATTTTTTCACCATCACTTGTGGTGTATGGTGTATGCCCTTTATTAAGGGACAGAGCCAGCTCCTCAGATGGGGTGAGGGGAGGTGGTGGTGGTCCCCCGCCAGTTAGACGGGCTTCAGTCTTCTTTCTATTAGCTACATGACAGAATGAATATTCTAAATCCTGTTATAATATTAGTTCAGTAATTGTGTAATCAAATATTACCTTTTTGCAGAATGTTTTTGTGTTTCATTTTGACTTGGCTTAAAGTTCCTGTGGCTCCAGAAGGATTACACCTTATTAAATAAGAAATATACATTATTATTTTAAACTAAAGAAATAAATGGCAGGAAAAGTAAATGATTTCATAGTGATATAACATATTCAAAAGGATGTATAAGTCATACTTTATTATTTTGCATTATAATAAAACGGGAGCAAATACCAAATTTGTAATTTAATACACTCATGCATTTACTCTGTCGGTTATTTTTTGCCAAGCCAACTCTTGCTTTAGCTGTGTCACTAGTTCGGTCTCTGTGGCTCTTCCCGATCACCACCGGAGGGCTCCCTCTCCTGAGTATTAACTCTCCCACGAACTCCATTTCCCATCACTCCCCTCTGTGACCCACTTAGCTGATCACCTGCCAGGTGTAGCTCATTATCTGGGCTATATAACTCTGTCATCCTGACTCTCTCACTGTGAAGTCTTGTCTTGCCCTGGTTGACAATTCCAAGCGGTTATCCCTGTTCCGTGACTTCTGTGTAGGACCCTGGACTGTTTACTGCTGATTCTGATTCTCTGCTGCCTGTCTCTTGGATATTGGACTGTTTATCGACCCTGTGATCGTCTGCCGCCCGCCTTTGAAACTCTGCCTGGTAATATCGTTCCTGATTCTACCTTGTCTCTGATATACCTGTTCACCTTTACTGAAACCTGCCTGTACAACCTCGATCTGCAAATGGATCCGCACGACTCAGACCCCTCATTACAGAACACTTCGCCACTACAGGATCCAGCGGCTTTCTATCTCCTCGGACGTTTCGGTTCAAGCCACCATGTTAACTGCTCATCAGCAACAGCTCGAAAGACTTACCACGCTTACCGAGGAGCTGGGGAGAACGCTGCAGGTGTTGTATGTTTCGCCGCCCAATCCCCCGATTGTTTCACCTCCTCTCATTCAAGCCGCTGCAAGCAGTCCGTCGCCGTTTACCACGCCCCGACTATCGTTCCCAGAGAAGTATGACGGTTCACCTGCTACCTGCAAGGGCTTTTTGCTCCAATGCTCGCTATTTATGGAGCAGCAACCTCACTTTTACCCCACCGATCGAGGCAGCGTTTCCTTTGCATGCTCGCTACTCACGGGGAGAGCACTTGAGTGGGCTACCGCCGTATGGGAGGGCGGCAATCTGTTATTCCCCTCATTCGATGACTTCATGCGACAGTTCAGCAAGGTTTTAGAACACTCTGCTGACGGGAAGGCGGCAGGTGAACAACAAAGTCCGTCGGTCTTCCAAGCCTTCATCAACGACGTCTTCAGGGATATGCTGAATGGGGTAATAGTCTACATAGACAATATCCTCATTTACTCCAATTCCTTCGAGGATCACGTTAATCATGTCAGAGCCGTACTCAAGAGACTAATCCAACATCAACTGTACGCCAAGATGGAGAAATGCAAATTTCATCGTACCCTTACATCTTTCCTGGGTTACATTATCAGTTTGGACGGGGTTGCTATGGACGAGAGGAAGGTCGACGCTGCCCTTCAATGGCCCATCCTAAATCCATCAAGGAACTACAACGACTCCTGGGATTTGCTAACTTCTATAGGTGTTTCATACGCAACTTCAGCACAGTCGCGGTGCCCTTGACTTCACTCCTTCGCGGAGCCAAGAATTGCCTCCAGTGGAATCCCAGGGCCCTAGAAGCTTTCAAAGAACTCAAGAAACGTTTGAACTCTGCGCCTATTCTTCGTCACCCCAATCCAGAAACAGAATTCGTGGTCGAGGTGGGTGCATCTAACACCGGCATAGGAGCCGTTTTATCTCAACGACACAGAGAACCACCCAGACTTTTCCCCTGCACATTCTATTCCCGAAAACTCAACGACGCAGAGAAAAATTACGATGTGGGGGATCGGGAACTCCTGGCTATGAAAGCCGCTCTTGAAGAGTGGAGACACTGGCTAGTGCTCGTCACAACCTTTCACCGTTCTTACCGACCATCGCAACCTCAAGTATATCCGTACAGCCAAACGACTCAATCCAAGACAAGCCAGGTGGTCTCTCTTCTCGCGCTTCCATTTCAAGATCACCTACCGTCCTGGGTCTAAGAATACAAAGGCAGACGCCCTTTCTCGACAATTCGACTCGATTTGAGTTTCCATGGTGACTTGTGAAAACGGCGATCCATTGAAAATGTCTTTTATATATGCACCGTGCACACGCATTAACTCTGGGTAACCAGTTGGAGGTTGATTTAAACTAACTCTTCTCAGGTGTTTTGGAACCGACATACTCATGGTATGCCTTAAAGTTGTTTAAAGACATTCTCAACAACACTGAAAACAGATGAAACGTTGTGTGACAACAATGCAGTAAGAATACATTTGAATCCACAAACGTAGATGCCATTCTTTTTATAATGTCACAAGTACATTGTGTTTTAGGAGTAGTGTTCCCGGTTCAAGCAGATCTAAGTAATGTAGCCTAAAAATCCTTTAACGGATTTGAATAATAAAAAGTGTTATGTGTAGGCTACGTTAAAAAGATGTCTTTAATCTAGATTTAAACTGGCAGAGTGTGTCTGCTTCCCGAACCGAGTTAGGGAGATTGTTCCAGAGTTTAGGTGCTAGATAAGAAAAGGATCTGGCGCCCGCAGTCGATTTTGACATTTTAGGTATTATCAAATGGCCAGAGTTTTGAGAACGCAGTGGACGTGCAGGACTATAATGTGATAAGAGCTCGCTCAAGTATTGAGGAGCTAAACCATTCAGGGCTTTATAGGTAATTAATAAGATTTTAAAATCTATCCGATGTTTGATAGGGAGTCAGTGCAGTGTTGACAGAACCGGGCTAATATGATCATACTTCCTATTTCTAGTAAGGACTCTAGCTGCTGCGTTTTGGACTAGCTGAAGTTTGTTTATCAAGAGTGCAGAACAACCACCCAATAAAGCATTACAATAATCTAACCTAGAGGTCATAAACGCATGAATTAATATTTCTGCATTAGAGGTTGAAAGCATAGGTCGTAATTTAGATATATTTTTAAGATGGAAAAACGCAGTTTTACAGATGCTGGAAACATGTTTTTCAAAAAAAAGATTGCTGTCAAACGGCACACCTAGGTTCCTAACTGATGATGAAGAATTAACAGAGCAGCCATCAATTGTTAGACTGTGTTCTAGATTATTACATGGGAGGTTTTTAGGTCCAATTATTTGGTGTGTATCACCAGGCTGCGCTCAAATATAGAGCTGAGTATCATCAGCATAGCAGTGAAAGCTAACACTGTCTCCTGATAATATATCTCCCAGAGGTAACATGTATAGGTTGAAAAGTAACGGTCCTAGCACTGAGCCTTGAGGAACTCCATATTTCACTTGTGAGCGATATACTTCCTCATTTACTGCTACAAACTGATGATTTAAACCAAGCTAAGGCGCTTCCTCTAATGCCAACATAGTTTTCTAGTCTATCCAAGAGAATATTGTGATCGATGGTATTGAATGCTGCGCTAAGATCTAATAGCACTAATAATGAGATAAAACCATGATCCGATGATAGAAGCAGGTCATTAGTAACTCTAATGAGAGCAGTCTCAGTACTATGGTACGGTCTAAAACCTGATTGGAAATCCTAGCAAATACCATTTTTTTTTCTAAAAATGAATACAGTTGTGAGGATACTACCTTTTCTAGTTTCTTTGACAGAAAAGGGAGATTAGAGATTGGTCTGTAATTTCCTAAGTCTTTGGGGTCAAGTTTTTTAATAAGAGGCTTAACTACTGCCAGTTTGAAGGTTTTGAGAACATATCCTAATAACAATGAGGAATTAATAATGGCCAAAATATAGTCAATAATAAAGAATTAACTAGAGTAAAGAAATATTCAAATACTAATTAGAAATAGACAAATAACCAATTTGGATTTGAACCTAAAATTCGAGGTCATAATACAATGGAGTCAGATTAATTAATAAAATGGAGTCAGATTCGAGTTTATCCCTTAATTAAATAACATTACGCACTAAGGAGAAAGAACATGCAGGAAACCTTCATCCACCATTGGATGCCTTCCTTGGGCCAATTTGTGGACTTTACAGAAAGGAGCCATGTCTAAAAGGTAGTAAAGGGGAAGGTGTTGCTACAATTTATAACAATATTCTCAGTACTTCTCAGAGGGCAGACTCATAGTATAACTCATGGTTATGGTGCTGGATTTTAATATCCATGTTGATAATGAAAAAATGCATTAGGATTAGCTTTCTTAGATTTTCTGAACTCCATTGTCAAAATCATAATCTAGATTTAATACTAGTTTATGGAACTGATGTTAATATGGTTGAAATTCAGCAGCAAAATTATAATATTTCAGATCACTATGTAGATCACTTGTGTGAACTCTGCACCTTATTACAAATATGGTAGAACCATCACTTTCACCACAAAAGAGTGCTAAGTAATCTCCACAGCAGAAAAACTTGATGTAATAGAAACGATGCACTCTCTTTTTTTCTAGCACTTTAGATACAGTTGCTCCTTTATGCTTTAGAAAGAGGAAGGAAAACAATCTGACAATCTTTAAAAAAAAAGCCCAGAAAATGGAGCACAAGTGGAAAAAAACTAAATTTTTGTGTCTGACTGTCTTTTTTAGGCAGATGAAGGTGTACTGAATGCATTAGATCATTGTGTGAACTATGTCTGATGGGTTTTAACATATTTTCAGGTTGTTTATAAACTTGGCGACAAGATTCTATCTGAAAGCAGTTAACGGATATGTGTTTTATAGTATTTGATAACTGTTTTGTGTATTGAAGTCACTGTTTAACCAGTATGAAAAGTTCTTGTTTAATAGCTTATATTCAGCATATTGTAAATAAAAAGGAGGTAAATCACCACATAGTAATCGCTTCGTCATCAGCAAACACTGCGTACGCTACTTCACCGGTTCTTTGCCTGCTTTCATACTAAAAGCATCTAAATTGTAAACAGACTATTATCTTTTATGTTAAAACCTAATACAAGTGTTGTGTATGATGATAGCTAAACATTATGTAAATTACCCGGCCTTTTACACATATTTTGTGTACTATCACTGAGTCTATATGTTTATCGTGCATGCAAATTATATTTAAAGTTTTAAGCGAAATTAACAAGTTTATAAGCCGTATTCTTTCCACGCCCTTATACTTTAAACATGTAGAACATCCGCGTTTATGTTGACACATATTCAATACTGGGTCATCGTGACTTGTTTCCGACATGAAGGATCAGCAGATGAATCCGCAAATGCATACATTATGTCACCAAGCCAGCAGAGGAGCCCTGACCTCTGGGTGATCTGCATTCACTCCCTCTGTGACAACTTCCTGTCTGAGGACTATAAATTCAGTAGAAGGCCTCTCACCTGCAGGTTGCATTGTTCCGCCTGTTGTATTGTAGTTTCCGAGTTTCCTAAGTTGTAGATCCTTTGGTTTTGACCCTGCCTGTCTTTAGATTCTGTGATTGTTTGCTGCCTGACCTGACCACCGCCTGTCTCTGGATTTTGTTATTGCCTCGCCTCTTATACATCTGTTTGCCCTGTTTGACGCCTGCCTGTTTTGACCATGCCGTTGTTCAATAAAAGCCTGCACATGGATCTGCACGCCTCAGGCCCCTCATTCATGACAGAATGCAACCTCACACCAGGATCCAGCGGCTTTTCACCTGATCCATGGCCAGGTAGGACCCTCGCTAGATGTTTATTGGCCCTCAAGCAAGGCACCCGATCAATTGAGGATTATACTCAAGAGTTTCTGGATATGGCTTACCTCTCTGACATACCTGAATGTTTATTGATTGAGTTGTATCATGAGGGAGTAAATCAGCCTCTCAAGGCAAAACTTTCACGTTGGGTGTTGAGGAGGAAAAGGATACAGCATCAAATCCATTAATGGCTGCCT
Organism: Puntigrus tetrazona; assembly: GCF_018831695.1. Classification (NCBI taxonomy): domain Eukaryota; kingdom Metazoa; phylum Chordata; class Actinopteri; order Cypriniformes; family Cyprinidae; genus Puntigrus; species Puntigrus tetrazona. Next base: position 31,135 of record NW_025048240.1, read on the forward strand.
TCCCCGAGCCGCTGCCCAAGATGGCTGCCTTCTTCCCCGAGCCGCTGCCCAAGATGGCTGCCTTCTTCCCCGAGCCGCTGCCCAAGATGGCTGCCTTCTTCCCAGAGCCGCTGCCCAAGATGGCCGCCTTCCCCGAGCCGCTGCTCGTGCAAAGCCTCCAGTGCCCGCGCCTCGTGCAAAGCCTCCAGTGCCCACACCTCCAGAGCCAAAACCAAAACCAGAGCTCACAAACTCTTCTACGTGAACTATTGCCAGCTAATCCTGCCTTACCAAGCGTTTCCATTATTTATTTTGATTGCTGTTCGTGTATGATCTTTGCCTGTTTGCTCTCTCTACTCCTTACACTTGCCCCTTTGATTTGTTTGCCTGATTGGATTGTTCATCTGTGCATCGACCCTCTGCCTGCTACTCTACCATGCCTACGGATTTGCCCCTCTAACTTGGAAACCGATCCTGACTGCTTTGTTGCTGACCTACTGCCCGTTTCTGATTCTTGTCTCTCGTTTGTTGAATGAAGCCTGCAAATGGATTCTAACACCGCCTCAGTGCCCTCATTACAGAGTTGCTCTTATTTATTGTGAGTGGTATAAAGTCTGTCCGATTTTGATATCAGATCTATCAACTTTTGAAATGTTGGCTATACAACTTAAAGGCCTGATTCCAGCTTTTCTTGTTTTGATTTAAAGGGCCACCAAAGGCATCTGCTATATGTATATATGTATATATGTATACATATAGTGACAGGAGGAGCCAACGACAGACACAGTGGGCGTGGCGCCAGGCCTTGGAGAAGCATTTTATTAAACAAAATATACAAGAGCGCGAGGGGCGGCGGCTTACTCCGGTCGGCAGAGTTGAAGGGGATAAATAGCTTGGCATCCTGGCGCGTCAGCAATACACGGGTGCGGTCATCGTCTGGACTACGGGGTCCCATGACGCGCTTCTCTGGCGGCGGGGCGAGCTACTTCACGCACCCTTCCTGGACCCACGAGGACACCAGCGTGCATGCACGGGTGATGCTCGAGGAGAGGCGCGCTCGATATTTAACGGCGGCGGTAACGAGGGTTAATTCACTTCCTCGTCACACGCCGCCAGACCTGACCAATACCACGCCCCTCCTCTCGGACACGCCCACTCCCGTCGGGAGCCTGGTGAAGGGCGGCGAATAAAGGACGGGGTGATGATGACAATAAAGTGGAGGGGCAGCCGACTCGTCACTATATATATATATATATATAATTTTTTTCCTATTTTAACTCATTTGTATACCTTATATCCAAATATCATGTTGTTGGGAGATTTTAGTATTAAATCTGATAATAATGTTAGCACTCAATATAATTACTTTAATTTATTTTTGGACAGGGCTGACCTTGTGCAGTAAGGAACTTTCCAACACATAATGCAGATAATATCTTGGAACTTGTGTATTGTTCTGGTGTTCTACTTCATAATCTTACCTTGATTTAATTTTCTATTTCATATCATAAGCTCATATTATTTAATATTTCTCTTTCCTTCGTAAGAGTTAAACCTCATTATTTGATTTCATTAAATAAAAAAAATTATATTAATGTCTTGGATGAAATGATTGATTATTATATAAACCAGTGCTGTTTTTCTACTTCTACATCTGACTTGGAACATTTTCATAATAACAGTCTCGATTTTATCAGCTCCTTTGAGAACCCGACATCAAAAATCTTTTGGTTGTCGATTGTAGAGATTACGTAAAAGAACTGGTCTTGAAAGACAGAAACAGATGTAATTTGAACATCTGGTTTGCTACAAGACTGCATTGGAAAGAGCAAAATCATCTATGAAAATATTATTGCTAATGGTCAATCAAATACAAAGACTTTATTCAGTGCTGTTAACAAACTGTGGAAATCTCACAATACTGTTTCACTATCTTTCACTCAATTTGTGTCTTATTCAAATTTTTTAGACGCTAAGACTGATACTATACATATATAAGTTTACTTAACTCTGTTTTAATGTCATTATAAAAAAATATTATCAAAATGTACATAATCACAATTGCTGGTCTGCAAATACTTTTTCTAATTTTGAGCTGCTTTCAGTTGAGTATATTACTGAGCAGATTATGAAGTCTAAGGTTCCACCTGTTCACTTGATCCTTTACATACTGTTTTAATTACGTATTGTATTCTTTCAGTTTCCTCTATCATTTCTGCTACTGTTCCTTCATCTTTAAAAATGGCCTCCATTGCTGCATTTCTTAAAAAGACTGGTGCTGATCCTAATAATCCTAATAATTATAGGCCTATTTCAAATCTTCCTATTATTTAAAAACTACTCAAAAAAAAACAGCAGTTCAACTCGAATCTCACCTGCAAAGTAATGATATTTATACGCATTTTCAGTCAGGCTTTAGGCCCAAACAAAGTACAGAAACAGCTTTTGTTCAGGTTGTAAATTATCTTCTCCTAGCTGCTCATTCTGGTCTTCTCTACGACTCCTATACTTTTAGATATCAGTGCTGCCTTTGATACTATTAGTTATTCAATATTATTGGAACGATTGGCATCCATAGGAATAGTTGATAATCTTATCATCTTATTTAAGTGAAACAAAGTTTTGTGCAGATTAAGAATGCACGTTTAGATCCTATCCCAGTTACTCATGGTGTTCCTCAGGGGTAGGTGTTGGTCCTCCTTTTTTATTTATATCCTACCTCTTGGCCGTACTTTTAGTTTCTATGGTATTCATTTTCATTTTTATGCGTATAAGTGTATACTTCTGCAAAACCTAACCCAAGGAAAAAACTATTTGATGTCTGCATTTACAACTCCAAAGCATATAATTTAGGTTATTTGCCAATCTGCAATACGCTTATTGGACATCTCCTTTAAGGTGTCAAATAGACGTCTATTAGATGTCTTTAAGATATTTATGATTTAGAATGTATGTTTTTTTTTTATTGAGAAGGTTTTTAAGGATTTGGGGACATATGTTAATGACAATGATGAATTAATAATTATCAAAATAGGATCTGATGTGATACTGTAGCTGACAGCTGCATGGTTACAATTTTATCTCTGATCTTTTATATCGATCTTGGAAGCACAGTAGTATTACCAGCTCTGGGAAGGCGGCCATCTTGGGCAGCGGCTCTGGGAAGGCGGCCATCTTGGGCAGCGGCTCAGAGAAGGCGGCCATCTTGGGCAGCGGCTCAGAGAAGGCGGCCATCTTGGGCAGCGGCTCAGGGCAGGCGGCCATCTTGGGCAGCGGCTCAGATAAAGTGGCCATCTTGTGCAGCGGCTCTGGGAAGGCGGCCATCTTGGGCAACGGCTCTGGGAAAGCGGCCATCTTGGGTAGCAGCTCAGGGCAGGCGGCCATCTTGGGAAACGGCTCTGGGAAGGCGGCCATCTTGGGCAGCGGCTCTGGGAAGGCGGCCATCTTGGGCAGCGGCTCTGGGAAGGCGGCCATCTTGGGCAGCGGCTCTGGGAAGGTGGCCATCTTGGGCAGCGGCTCTGGGAAGGCGGCCATCTTGGGCAGCGGCTCTGGGAAGGCGGCCATCTTGGGCAGCGGCTCTGGGAAGGCGGCCATCTTGGGCAGCGGCTCTGGGAAGACGGCCATCTTGGGAAACGGCTCTGGGAAGGCGGACATCTTGGGCAGCGGCTCTGGGAAGGCGGCCATCTTGTGCAGCGGCGCTGGGAAAGCGGCCATCTTGGGCAGCGGCGCTGGGAAAGCGGCCATCTTGGGCAGCGGCTCGGGAAGGTGGCCATCTTGGGCAGCGGCTCGGGGAAGGTGGCCATCTTGGGCAGCGGCTCAGAGCAGGCGGCCATCTTGTGCAGCGGCTCTGCGAAGGCGGCCATCTTGTGCAGCGGCTCTGGGAAGGCGGCCATCTTGTGCAGCGGCTCTGGGAAGGCGGCCATCTTGGGCAGCGGCTCTGGGAAGGCGGCCATCTTGGGCAGCGGCTCAGAGCAGGCGGCCATCTTGGAAAACGGCTCAGAGCAGGCGGCCATCTTGGAAAACGGCTCAGGGCAGTCGGCCATCTTGTGCAGCGGCTCTGGGAAGGCGGCCATCTTGGGAAACGGCTCTGGGAAGGCGGCCATCTTGGGCAGCGGCTCTGGGAAGGCGGCCATCTTGTGCAGCGGCGCTGGGAAAGCGGCCATCTTGTGCAGCGGCTCTGGGAAAGCGGCCATCTTGTGCAGCGGCTCTGGGAAAGCGGCCATCTTGTGCAGCGGCTCTGGGAAGGCGGCCATCTTGTGCAGCGGCTCTGGGAAGGCGGCCATCTTGGGCAGCGGCTCTGGGAAGGCGGCCATCTTGGGCAGCGGCTCAGAGCAGGCGGCCATCTTGTGCAGCGGCTCTGGGAAGGCGGCCATCTTGGGCAGCGGCTCAGAGCAGGCGGCCATCTTGTGCAGCGGCTCTGGGAAGGCGGCCATCTTGGGCAGCGGCTCAGAGCAGGCGGCCATCTTGTGCAGCGGCTCTGGGAAGGCGGCCATCTTGTGCAGCGGCTCTGGGAAGGCGGCCATCTTGTGCAGCGGCTCAGAGCAGGCGGCCATCTTGGGCAGCGGCTCAGAGCAGGCGGCCATCTTGTGCAGCGGCTCTGGGAAGGCGGCCATCTTGGGCAGCGGCTCTGGGAAGGCAGCCATCCTGTGCAGCGGCTCTGGGAAGGCGGTCATCAAACAGGAAGTAGCAGCAGAGGGAGTGATCACAGATCATCCAGAGGAAAGGGCTCCCTCTGCTGGCTTGGTGACAGTGTGAGTATGCTTATTATATCAGTCAGATTGTTTTCTTTCATCTTTCTTAAACAAAAAGGAGCAATTGTATCTAAAGTGCTAGATAAGAGAGAGTACAAAGCTTCTGTTACATCGTCAAATTATTATTCACTATTGGATGTGCTAAAGAATTGAGATAAATAAGAAAGAATACATGAACACTCTTATTAACACCCATCACACTACATTTAAACGCCAGTAAGTGCCAGTAGTGTTTAATGCATGAGTCATGGAATCGTTCATTCAAATGATTCATTCAAACGGGAGATTCATCAGGGGATTCATTTATAAAACTGCCCAGATTTCATATTAAAAGTGTGCGTATGTGCAACGACTTGCAACGTTTAGTTTTTTATTATGCATAACCTCATTTGCATATCATTTCCATGCATACTCCCATCCAACACAATACCATTAAATATTGTCAAATGTACAAGTAAATATTAAATATTGACTATAAATACCATTTGTTTCGTACATTGAATTTAATTGTTAAAAATTCCAACAAGTTGGTGAAATAGTTTTCTTTTTTAAACAATTCAACTACATTTATGCCGTTTTGCTGATAAAGTGAAATATATTAGTGAAAACCTAAATTTATTGCAGTGAAAAGTTGTCCTACTGCGTCACTAACATAACTAATAAGAGACCCCAGAAGATTAAGCATGGGCTAATGACACCGATTCGTTTAAAACACTGAATCTTTCAGCAATGAATCAGCTGGTTGATGTGAGATGCGCTGTGGTTACAAATGTACAACTGAGGTTGTGTGATGTTTCCTAAAAAAAATACTATTTTAAACAAAAAAACGTTCCATTTTCTCCTGAAAAGGCTGTGAGTCTCGCCTCTTCTGCATGACTTTAATTACATTCATAAGCAAAAAAACAGAGTGGAAAGGCGAGCAAAAAAAAGCATGTGAGCTTCTGAAAAAAAAAAAAAAAAAAAAGCGTGAGCTTCCAATGTGACGTCACAACGCAGACGCTATAGAAGACCCCGCTCGCGCTTCTAACGGCAGACGCGTATCTAGTTGAGTGAGCGGTTAGAAGCAGCGAGTGATTCCACTCACTTAAACTATTCAGATTCACGATTTACAGACAGTCTTTTCAGAATATTCACACTGTTCACAAATGTCTACAACTGAGGGCAAGCCTCTCGCTCGAGCCGCCTGGGCTTCGAAACCTTCGAGTTTCAAAAGTGTCGATTCAAACGATTCGATGGAGAACAGCCCAGCAGCTGAGATGGACATCAACAGCAGTAAGTAGTGTTATTTTACTTTCTCGGTCTGAGCTCAGTCTTTGGCTCAGTTTTTGACTTTGCTTTCCAGCAAAATATGAACTTGTATGCTCGCTCGTCCAGAGGAGCCAAACAGCTCAGAGAGATATTTTTGTCATACTATGGGCTATCTATAACAGTTTAATAACGAAACCCCAGAATTCATAGAGCCAATAAATATTACAAAACAATAGGGTAAACAGAGCAAATTCGAACAGAAACTTTTTGTTAGCAATGCAAATTTATTCATAAAATAGTTTAGCAGGTGGAAAGCTACATAACATTTCTTACTAGTTCTTGAAGCAGTTAAACTTAAAAGATTCGCTGTTAGTAGACTCTGAACACAACTAAGACGTCACGATAAGAGGTAAACCGGCCTTTACCTTAACTGCAGATTTTTCTATGTCTCATTATTAGAGCTGTACTATTTTCAGCTTGAATCAGTTCACTGTCAGAAATGTGTCGAAAAGTAATCTGTTTCTGATCTGTGGTTAGAGATGTTTGTTTCTAATATTTTTCTGTTTTCTCTTCTTCATTCCAGGCACAGCTATCAAAGGGAAGAAGGAGAAAGCGAGAGTCGTCTTCAGGAAGCTGTGCAAAGCTGTGAAGCGGCGGTTCTTCCGCTGGCCGGACCGAGTGGAGAGTCTCTCAGCTCAGACGGACGCTCATCTGGGCGATCATGAGGGGACGCCTGTCCCAGGTCCGTCAGCTGCCGTGGATCCTGCTGTTCCTGAGCTGCTGTGTCTGCCGGGGCAGGTGTGCGCCGATCTGGAGCTGCCGCTGTATGTGCCGTGTTCCTCCAGGATCATCGAGGAAACGCCTGTTCCAGATTCATCTGCTCTGAATCCGAGTCACAGTGAGCCATTGTTACTTTACTTATTGTTATTTCTGTCTGTCAATAATTAATTGGCAGCATCTGTTTCCACTAAGTGTAAATAGCAATAGAGGTTATTTTGCAGTGAAAATAGCATATTTTCTTAGCTATTGATTCAGTTTACACTAAGAGCAAATAGCAATGGATTCTATTGACACCATTTTCTGTTATTTATACAACTTATTGCAAAAAGTGCCAATTATCTGCATCTCCGTACTGTAGTACATTATAAAACAGTATGCAATAGTAATGTATTAAATGTACACGGTAGACTTAATAAGACTTAATAATTTGACAATGACATTTGTTGTGCTGTTTCCATGTTTAATTAGTAGTTCACAGTAATCTGTGGTCAGGGATGTTTCTAATGGTTTGCTCTTCATGTGTTTCAGAAAAAGCTAAGAAAGGAAGGAAGAGAAAAGCTGTCCGTGCTTCTTCCGGAGAGCATGTAAGGCTGTGAAGCAGCTCTTCCCCTGCTGTGACCAGGACAGAGTCCAGCCTCCTAAAGCAGAGCCGCATCTCGAGCAATCCCAGCTCGTTCTGCCGGAGGAGCAGGACCAGGTCTCTGCAGACCTCCAGTCCTCTCCTGAGGAGGAAGAAGATGTCCCGAGATTGAGGCCCATGATGCAGTTCTGCTCTCTCCAGTGTCTGGTTCCGGGTCCGTTCAGTGTCACCGTCGATCAAGTCAGAAAAGACACCGGACACAGTGTCTCCTGATCCAGAAATCGATTTGCCCCAAGGTGAGCCATTACCGCTTGGCAACATGTCATTTCTGCTCTGTCTTATTTTCTCTTTATTGATGCTATAGACTTTTCCAAATTTACTAGCCACTCAACATTTTCACTGGCCATCATTTTGTTGTTGGGAAATTACATCAACTTTTAACTTCAACTCTGCTGTTGACAATCAAAGGAACTTACAGTCCATCTTCTGTTTCTGTGTGCTTTTCAGGATCCACTGTGTCTTTGTTTGAAGTGGGACATTTGATCGCTTCCGGGAACTTCGGCAAGGTCTATGAGGAACACATTTATTCAGCGACAAAGTGAAGGTCGCTCTGAAGTGTATTCCCAAGCGCAAAGCGGACCGCTATCTTGACATTGTAAGTTGGCTAAACCTGCAGAATAAGTGTGTTTTATAACCTGTAGCTGACATGCAGCTGGAACAGAAGACGGCAAACTAACAGATCTTGTGTTTGTCTCTCCTCAGCCTGGTCACTCCAAACCGGTGCTTGCTGAAGTGGCTCTGATGCTCCGGCTGGGAGAAGCTCCCTTGTGCCCCAACATCATTCGGCTACACCAGTGGGTGGAGAATGAGAGCAGCTTCACTCTCATTATGGATTACCCTGAACCCTGCAGGACCTTGGAGGATTACATCTTGTTCAACGGCCCCATCAGTGAAGCACAAGCACGCTTGTTCATGTATCAAGTGCTTGATGCCGTCAAACACTGCCATAAGCATGGAGTTTATCACGGTGATATCCGCTCAAGGAACATCCTGGTAACTCTCCACAGTCTGGAGCTCAATCTCATTGACTTCCGCTGCGCTCGTCTGATCCGCAGCGAGGATTTAACAGCAGTGAATACCAAGGTGAGTCCTGCTGATGATCACGTGACGTTGTGTTGTTGATGGTGAAGCGTACAGAAGCACTGAAACCGTGTGTCTTTTTTTTTAACAGGATCAGAGGCATACACCCCTCCTGAGGTCCTCATGCACTCTGTTTTCCACGCCGCAGAAGCAGACGTCTGGGCACTGGCAGTTCTGCTCTTTGAGATCATGCACAGATATCTGCCATTTGAAAGCTTTGATGCCATTCAGCATGGCTACCTCAAGATGGATCCCACCTTATCCACTGGTAAGCACTCAGTTTTCCTGTTCAGATGACGTTTACTGTTACGTTTGATGTGAGGATACTAACCATGCTCTCTCTGAACTCTTCCCAGCGTACCATGACCTTATTTTCCATAGTTTGAGCCGTAATCCAGCTCACCGGCTGACGCTCCAGCAGCTGGAAGAGCACCGCTGGATGATACTCTGGAGGTCTAGGTAAAACGAAGACTGTTTTCATGCACATCAGAGCACAGGCAGACAGCAAAATACAAAGAATGAAAAGAATGTAATATTTCAGAGTGCTGCTGTCTGTAGAAACTAAAACATAGAAAAAGTGCATGGAAACATAGTTACTTAGTGCTTCACAAATTAATTTGAAAGGTAAATCAAAATGTAAAATTGATGTTTTGAAAATTAATGTAAAAAAAATCAAACAACATAAGAAATGAAAAAAGTAAAAAAGAATAATAATTACAAAAAAAGTAAAGAAAAGTTTTGAAAAGAAAAAAATCAAACAACATAAGAAATGAAAAATAAATAAAAAAAGAATAAAAATTTTGAAAAAAAAAAAAGAAAACGTTTTAAAAAAAAAAATAAAACAACATAAATGATAAAATAAATAATTACAAAAAGTAAAGAAAAGTTTAGAAAAGAAAAAAATAAAACAACATAAGAAATGAAAAAAGTAAAATACTTTTGAAAAAAAAAAAAATATTTTTGTAATAATCAGTCACAAATTTGTATGCGTTTTAGTGACTAACATAAGAAATGAAAAGAAAATGACAAAAAAAAAATAAAGCATATTTTTGAAAATAATAATAAAAAAAATAAAAAGAATATTTTTGTAATAATCAGTCACAAATTGGTGGCGTTTTAGTGACATTAACATCAGAAATGAAAATAATTTAAAAAAAAAAGTAAAAATTACTTTTGAAAAGAAAAAAAAATACACCACATAAGAAATGAAAATTTGTGGCGTTTTAACTAAATGAAATGAAAAAAAAATGTAAAAAAAGTATATTTTTTGAAAAGAAAATAATAATAATAATAAAAAAAGAATATTTTTGTAATAATCTGTCACAAATTGGTGGCTTTTTAGTGACATTAACATAAGAAATGAAAAAAATAATTACAAAAAAGTAAAGAAAAGTTTTTAAAGAAAAAAATCAAAACAACATAAGAAATGAAAAAAAAAGTAAAAATACTTTTGAAAAAAACATATATTTTTTGTAATAATTAGTCACAAATTTGTGGCGTTTTAGTGACATTAACACAAGAAATGAAAATAATTTAAAAAAAGTAAAAATATTTTTGAAAAGAAAAAATACACCACATAAGAAATAAAAAAAAAAAGACAAAAATTAAAGAATATTTTTTTAAAAGAAAATAATAAAAAAATTATATTTTGTAATAATCAGTCACAAATTGGTGGCTTTTGATAGTGACTAACATAAGAAATGAAAAAAGACAAAAAAAAAATAAAGCATATTTTTGAAAAGAAAATAATAAAAGAAAAAACAATAATAATAAAAAAAAAAAATTTTTGTAATAATCAGTCACAAATTGGTGGCGTTTTAGTGACTAACATAAGAAATGAAAAAAAATAAATACAAAAAAAGTAAAGCATATTTTTGAAAAGAAATGAAAAATAATAATAAAAATAAAAAAATTGTAATAATCAGTCACAAATTGGTGGCTTTTTAGTGACTAACATAAGAAATGAAAACAAAATAATTACAAAAAAAGTAAATACATTTTTTGAAAGAAAAAAAAAAACAACATAAGAAATGAAAAAAAAATAAAAATACTTTTGAAAAAAAATTGTAATAATCAGTCACAAATTTGTGGCGTTTTAGTGACTAACATACGAAATGAAAAAAAAGTAAAAATACTTTTGAAAAAAAAATATATTTTTGTAATAATCAGTCAGGAATTTGTATGCTTTTAGTGACTAACAAGAAATGAAAAAAAAAGTAAAGCATATTTTTAAAAATAATAATAATAATAAAAAAGAATATTTTTGTAATAATCAGTCACAAATTGGTGGCTTTTTAGTGACATTAACATAAGAAATGAAAAAAAGAATAATAATTATTACAAAAAAAGTAAAGATAAGTTTTGAAAAGAAAAAAATAAAACAAGATAAGAAAAGATAAAATAAATAATTACAAATAAAGCAAAGAAAAGTTTTGAAAAGAAAAAAATAAAACAACATAAGAAATGAAAAAAAGTAAAAATACTTTTGAAAAAAAAAAAATTGTAATAATCAGTCACAAATTTGTGGCGTTTTAGTGACTAACATAAGAAATGAAAAAAAAAAAAGACAAAAAAAGTAAAGCATATTTTTGAAAAAAAAAATAATAATAATAAAAAAATTGTAATAATCAGTCACAAATTGGTGGCTTTTTAGTGACTAACATAAGAAATGAAAACAAAATAATTACAAAAAAGTAAATAAATTTTTTAAAGAAAAAAAAATTCATAAGAAATGAAAAAAGTTAAAAATACTTTTGAAAAAAAAAAAGTGTAATAATCAGTCACAAATTTGTGGCGTTTTAGTGACATCTAACATAAGAAATGAAAAAAAAAAATTACAAAAAAGTAAATAAATTTTTTTGGAGAAAAAAAACAACATAAGAAATGAAAAAAAACCGTAAAAACACTTTTGAAAAAAAAAACATTTTTGTAATAATCAGTCACAAATTTGTGGCGTTTTAGTGACATTAACACAAGAAATGAAAATAATTTTTAAAAAGTAAAAAATATTTTTGAAAAGAAAAAATACACCACATAAGAAATAAAAAAATGACAAAAAATTAAAGAATATTTTTTAAAAGAAAATAATAAAAATTATATTTTTGTAATAATCAGTCACAAATTGGTGGCTTTTTAGTGATATTAACATAAGAAATGAAGAAAAAATAATTACAAAAAAGTGAAGAAAATGTTTTGAAAAGAAAAAAAAATAAAACAACATAAGAAATGATAAAATAAATAATTTTAAAAAGTAAAGAAAATTTTTAAAAAGAAAAAAAAACAACATAAGAAATGAAAAAAGTAAAAATACTTTTGAAAAAAAAAAAAAAAAAATTGTAATAATCAGTCACAAATTTGTGGCGTTTTAGTGACTAACATAAGAAATGAAAAAAAGACAAAAAAAATATCTAAAGCATATTTTTGAAAAGAAATAATAATATAATAATAATAATAAAAAAAAAATTGTAATAATCAGTCACAAATTGGTGGCTTTTTAGTGACTAACATAAGAAATGAAAACAAAATAATTACAAAAAGTAAATACATTTTTTTAAAGAAAAAAAACAACATAAGAAATGAAAAAGTAAAAATACTTTTGAAAAAAATTGTAATAATCAGTCACAAATTTGTATGGCGTTTTAAAGCACATACACTAACATAAGAAATGAAAAAAAGTAAAAATACTTTTGAAAAAAAAATATATATTTTTGTAATAATCAGTCACAAATTTGTGGCGTTTTAGTGACTAACATAAGAAATGAAAACAAAATAATTACAAAAAAAGTAAATAAAATTTTTAAAGAAAAACAAACAACAACATAAATGGAAAAAAAGTAAAAATACTTTTGAAAAAAAAATTTATTTTTGTAATAATCAGTCACAAATTTGTGGCGTTTTAGTGACTAACAAGAAATGAAAAAAAAGTAAAGCATATTTTTAAAAAAATAATAATAAAAATAAAAAAAGATTTTTTTGTAATAATCAGTCACAAATTGGTGGCTTTTTAGTGACATTAACATAAGAAATGAAAAAAAAAATAATAATTACAAAAAAAGTAAAGAAAAGTTTTGAAAAGAAAAAAATAAAACAAGATAAGAAATGATAAAATAAATAATTATAAAAAGTAAAGAAAAACTTTAAAAAGAAAAAAAAAAACATATAGAAATGATAAAATAAATAATTAAAAAATGTAAAGAAAAAATTTTTAAGAAAAAACAACATAAGAAATGAAAAAAGTAAAAATACTTTTGAAAAAAAATATTTTTGTAATAATCAGTCACAAATTGGTGGCTTTTAGTGACTAACATAAGAAATGAAAACAAAATAATTACAAAAAAGTAAATAAATTTTTAAAGAAAAAAACAACAACATAAATGAAAAAAAGTAAAAATACTTTTGAAAAAAAAAATATTTTTGTAATAATCAGTCACAAATTTGTGGCGTTTTAGTGACTAACATAAGAAATGAAAAAAAAGTAAAGCATACTTTTGAAAAGAAAATAATAATAATAAAAAGAATATTTTTGTAATAATCAGTCACAAATTGGTGGATTTTAAGTGACATAAACATAAGGATGGGAAATGAAAAAAAAAAGAATAATAATTACTGCAAAAAAAGTAAAGAAAAGTTTTGAAAAGAAAAAAAAAAATAAAACAAGATAAGAAATGATAAAATAAATAATTATAAAAAGTAAAGAAAAATTTAAAAATAAAAAAATAAAATAACATAAGAAATGATAAAATAAATAATTACAAAAAAGTAAAGAAAATTTTTAAAGAAAAAAACAACATAAGAAATGAAAAAATTAAAAATACTTTTGAAAAAAATTTTTTTTTAAATAATCAGTCACAAATTGGTGGCTTTTTAGTGACTAACATAAGAAATGAAAAAAATAAATAATTATAAAAAAAGTAAAGAAAAATTTTTGAAAAGAAAAAAAAATAAAACAACATAAGAAATGAAAAAAAAGTAAAAATACTTTTTTTAAAAAAAAAAATATTTTATTTAGTAATCAGTCACAAATTTGTGGCTTTTTAGTGACATTAACATAAGAAAATGAATAATTATTACAAAAAAGTAATTATCCCCTCCTAGGATCGCCACCTTAACGTGGTGGAGGGGTTTGAGTGCCTGAATGACCCTAGGATCTAGGTTGTCCGGGGCTATATGCTCCTGGTAGGGTATCCCAAGGCAAACAGGTCCTAGGTGACAAGCCAGACTAAGAGCGGTCCACCCCACCCCTTATGAACAACAAAAATAACGTGGCGTCGCCTGGTACGGAGTCAGGCCTGGGGCTAGGGCCGGCATGCGAGCGCGCCTGGTGGCCGGGCACAGCCCGAAACAGCAGCGTGGGGCCATCCTCCCGTGGGCCCACCAACCCCTGGACACAGAATCTGGTTTTAGGGACATGGAATGTTACGTCTCTGGGGAGGAAGGAGCCTGAGTTCTTGCAGGAGGTTGAGAGGTAACGGCTAGAGATAGTTGGGCTCACCTCCACGCGCAGCTTGGGCTCTGGAACCCATCTTCTCGTGAGAGGCGGCACACAGGTGTGGGCTTGCTTATAGCCCCCCAGCTTAGCCACCATGTGTTGGAGTTTATCCCGGTGGACGAGAGGGTCGCCTCCCTGCGACTTTGGGTTGGGGGGAGGACTCTCACTGTCATTTGTGCCTACGGGCCGAATGGCAGTGTAGAGTACCTGGCCTTCTTGGAGTCCTTGGGAGGGGTGCTGGAAAGCGATCCAACCGGGGACTCTATCGTCCTGCTGGGGGACTTCAACGCTCACCTTGGTGATGCTAGCGACACCTGGAGGGGCGTGATTGGGGGGAACGGCCCCCCGATCTAAACCAGAGTGGTGTTCTGTTGTTGGAATTCTGTGCTAATCATGGTCTGTCCATAACAAACACCATGTTCAAGCATAAGGGTGTCCACCAGTACAAGTGGCATCAGGACACCCTAGGGCGGAGGTCGATGATCGACTTTGTGGTTGTATCATCTGATCTCGGGCCGCATGTCTTGGACACGTATGGGTGAAGAGAGGGGCATAGCTGTCAACTGATCACCACCTGATGGTGAGTTGGATTGGGAGGAGGCCAGACAGACTTGGCAGGCCCAAACGTACCGTGAGGGTCTGTTGGGAACGTTTGGCAGAGACCCCTGTCAGGAGATCTTCAACTCTCGCCTCCGGCAGAACTTTTGACCGGATCAGAGGGGCTGCTGGAGACGTTGAGTCCGAGTGGACTATGTTCTCTGCCTCTTTGGTCAATGCAGCCGTCCGGAGCTGTGGCCTTAAAGTCTCCGGTGCATGTCGTGGCGGCAACCCCACCGGAAGAAAGGGATGCCGTCAAGCTGAATAAGGAGTCCTATCGGGCCTGGTTGGCTCGTGGGACTCCTGAGGCAGCTGACAGGTACCGGTGGGCCAAGCAGACCACTGCCCGGGTGGTTCTGGTCTCAGGTCTGGGAGGAGTTCGGGAAGGCCATGAACAAGGACTATCGGACGGCCTCAAAGAGGTTCTGGCAAACCGTCCGACGCCTCAAAAAGGGAATCAGTGCCCTGCCAACACCGCATACGTTGCTGGTGGGAACCTGCTAATAGAGACCTGCAATCCCGCGGGAGTACCGCGGTCTCGCGAGACCAGACGCAACCCAGTGCGGCGCGGGACGCAAATTGATATGTGAACACGGAGTGCGGGCGGTAAGGTCCTCGTGTGTGTGTGCGGGTTGCGGAGAATAAAATTATTTATGGGACTCCGCAAAATGGAAATATCTTAAAATTAAATTGTTAAAAAGAAATAAAATATTATTTATCTGCTGCACAAAAGCAACAAGAACAACTCAAAATAACGTAAATTCTCACGTGGTTCTTAAGAGGAACAAAGACCATAGACCCACACCGAGGCAAAATGTCTGAAGAGCATGACACACGTGGAGCGCTTAGTGCTACATATATTAGTTCATTATTAAAGAAAGGAACATACAGAACTACAAAGCCAAACAAAGGGAAATCCGATATTTGGAAATGTTTTTCTATAGTATGCGACGGTATGGAAAGCACCTTCCCTTTGCGAGCTGCGACAAATGCAGCAAAATACTCGCATACAGCAGCCACAAGTCTGGAACTTCAGGTCTGAAGCGTCATGTGTGCACAGTTTTAATGTTTACATGCGGGCAGGAGGGGGACAAAACTTGAATATTGCGGGCGGGAGCGGAAAAAAAAAAATCTATATTGTTGCGGGAGCGGGACAGAACCTTGCGGGAGCGGGAGTGAAAAATCTGTCCCGCGCAGGTCTCTACCTGCTAACCACGACTGGGGAATTTGTCGGGCGGTGGAAGGAATACTTTGAGGATCTCCTCAATCCTCCCAGGGGGGGGACTCGACCATCACCCTGGCTGAGGTCACTGAGGTTGTTGAGAAGCTTGACGAGATCCGCCCAGACTACCTCAGGTCTCTGGATGTTGTGGGGCTGTCTTGGCTGACACGCCTCTGGACTGGCAGTGGTTCCTCTTTTTAAGAAGGGGGACCGGAGGGTGATCTCCAACTATTGGGAGATCACACTCCTCAGCCTCCCTGGGAAAGTCTATGCCAGGGTACTAGAGAGGAGAATCCGTCCGATAGTGGAACCTCAGCTTCAAGAGGAACAATGCGGGTTTTGTCCTGGACGTGGAAGACTGGACCAGCTCTATACCCTCTTCAGGATACTGGAGGGTTCCTGGGAGTTTGCCCAGCCAGTCCACATGCGATTTGTGGATTTGGAGAAGGCATTCGACCGGGTTCCTTGTGGTGTCCTTTGGGGGGTGCTCTGGGAATACGGAGGTAAGGGGCCCATTGTTAAGGGCTGTCCGGTCCCTGTATGATCAGAGCAGGCATTGATGCCGGCATTAAGTCAGACTTGTTCCCAGTGCATGTTGGACTCCGACAGGGCTGCCTTTGTCACCGGTCCTGTTCATTATTTTTATGGATAGAATTTCTAGGCGCAGCTGGGGGCTGGAGAGGGTCTGTTTTGGCGACCACAGGATAGCGTCTCTGCTTTTTGCCAAGACCTACAGTGTGCGCTGGGGCGGTTTGCAGCTGAGTGTGAAGCGGCTGGGATGAGAATCAACACCTCTAAGCCTGAAGCAATGGTTCTCAGTCGGACAAGGGTGGCTTGTCCCCTTCAGGTTGGTGGGGAGCTCCTGCCTCAGGTGGAGGAGTTAGGGGAGGATGGAACGAGAGATCGACAGGTGCAGCTTCTGCAGTAATGCGGTCGCTGTACTGGTCTGTCATTTACCGGTTGATCTTCAGTGTTACTCTCAGCTATGGTCATGATCTTTGGGTCATGACCGAAAGAATGAGATCCCTGATACAAGCGGCCGAAATTAGTTTCCTCCGTAGGGTGGCTGGGCACTCCTTTAGAGATAGGGTGATGATGTTTATTTATTCATTTATTTATTTATTTTCTTCCAGAGAAAATAGTAGTAGTAGTAGTAGTAGTAGTAGTAGTACAAAAAAAGTAAAGAATAGTTTTGAAATAATCAGTCACAAAGTTTTAGTGACATTAACATATGAAATGAAAAAAAAAATAATTAATTACAAAAAGTAAACAATAATTTTATAATAATTAGTCACAAATTTGTGGCTTTTTAGTGACATTAAGAAATGAAAAAAATAATATATAATACTATTTTTTAAAAAGGAAAGCATATTTATGTATAATATTTAAAAAAAATTAACTAGTCACAGGTTTGTGGCTTTTTAGTGACATTAACATACGAAATAAAAAGAATTAATAATTGAAAAAAGTAAAGAATATTTTTGCAATAATCAGTCACAAATCTGTGGCTTTTTAGTGAAATTAACATAAATGAAAAAAATCCAAAAAACGTAAAGAATGTAAAAAAAATAATAATAATAATAAAAATGTTTTTGTAATAACCAGTCACAAATTGGTGGCTTTTTAGAGACATTAACATAAGAAATAAAAATAATAATTACAAAAAAAGTAAAGAATATTTTTAAAAAGAAAAAAATAAAACATAAACATAAGAAATGAAAAAAAAGTAAAGAACATTTTGTGTGTGAATTTGCTAGTACGATGTCGGACAATGTAATATGCTCTGGTCCCCTCCCTGCCTACCGGGGTGATGAGATTTACAGCAGACTGCTGGGTCTCAATGGCTGGATGTCGAAGTGGTGCCCAGTTTCTGGATGGACCTGTTGAAAAGAGATGGTCTTCATCCCTCCTGGGGTGGTGCCGCTCTTCTATCTAGAAATATGGCATATAGTCTTAGAGTTCCAACTTGACCAACTAGTGCCCAGGTCAGGAAGGAGACAAACTGTTTTCTTTCATCTTTTTAATTGTAACTACGCAGCCGTCAGCTACAGTTGCACATCAGTTAGTGAGCTATAGATCCCCTGAGGAAAAATTACACTCTTTCTCTATTATAGGAGAAGAAGACTTATACAAACTTGTTAAATCATCTAAACCGGCAACATATATGTTAGACCCTATTCCATCTAAACTATTAAAAGATTTGCTTCCAGAAGTCATAGATCCTATTTTGAACATTATTAATTCATCATTGTCATTAGGCTATGTTCCCAAAACCTTCAAACTGGCAGTAGTTAAGCCTCTTATTAAGAAACCACATCTTGACCCCAAAGGAAATTACAGACCAATCTCTAATCTCCCTTTTCTGTCAAAGATACTAGAAAAGGTAGTATCCTCACAACTGTGTTCCTTTTTAGAAAAAATGGTATCTGCGAGGATTTCCAATCAGGTTTTTAGACCGTACCATAGTACTGAGACTGCTCTCATTAGAGTTACTAATGACCTGCTTCTATCATCGCAGCTCGTGGTTTTATCTTGGATAGACTAGTTATTAGTGCTATTAGATCTTAGCGCAGCATTCAATACTATTGATCACAACATTCTCTTGGATAGACTAGAAAACTATGTTGGCATTAGAGGAAGCGCCTTAGCATGGTTTAAATCATATCTATCTGACCGCTATCAGTTTGTAGAAGTAAATGAGGAGGTATATCGGAGGAGGTATATATTGACAGCAATCTTTCCTTCGACAACCATGTTTCCAGCATCTGTAAGACTGTGTTTTTCCGTCTTAAAAATACATACAAATTACGACCTATGCTTTCAACCTCTAATGCAGAAATGTTAATTCATGCGTTTATGACTTCGAGGTTAGATTATTGTAATGCTTTATTGGTTGGTTGTTCTGCACGCTTGATAAACTTCAGCTGGTCCAAAACGCAGCAGCTAGAGTCGTTACTAGAACTAGGAAGTATGATCATATTAGCCCGGTTCTGTCAACACTGCACTGGCTCCTTATCAAACATCGGATAGATTTTAAAATCTTATTAATTACCTATAAAGCCCTGAATGGTTTAGCTCCTCAATACTTGAGCGAGCTCTTATCACATTATAGTCCTGCACGTCCACTGCGTTCTCAAAACTCTGGCCATTTTATAATACCTAGAATATCAAAATCTCTGGAACAATCTCCTAACTCTGTTCGGGAAGCAGACACACTCTGCCAGTTTAAATCTAGATTAAAGACACATCTTTTTTAACCTAGCCTACACATAGCACACCAACACACTTTTTATTATTCAAATCTGTTAAAGGATTTTTAGGCTGCATTATTTAAATCCGCTGGAACCGGAACACTACTCCTAAAACACAATGTACTTGTGACATCATAAAAAGAATGGCATCTACGCTAATATTAGTCCTGTTTCTTTCTTAATCTGTTCCACAGTTTGTATCCAGACTAGATGGTGGATCAGCACCCAGAGATTATGTTCATCAGAGACCAGAACACCTAGATGAGCTCTGTGGACCGATCACCAGATCCTGATGCACACACACACACACACACACACACACACACACACACACACACACACACACACACACACACACACACACACACACACACACACACACACACACACACACACACACACACACACACACACACACACACACACACACACACACACACACACACACACACTTTACCAATTTATTTAAGTCCACTTAAAATAAATATTCTACAAGGACATAAATATTTCAGATGCAGTTAAATACATGTCAACAATCATGGCATACAAAAAAAAAAAAAAAAAAAAAAAAAAAAAAAAAAAGGGTCAATACAATATCCAGCCTGTTAAATGTTATGGATATAAATAACAGCGTCTCCTCCATATATGACGACTGCCCATAATAGCAGACAAGGCACAGTATTTAGCCAGGTGTTTAGCCCTCTTTTTGGCATCCCAAGTTGTTGAAGGCCCCTTACAACCAGCCTATGCACATGTCCTAAACTTCCAAATACAAAAACAAGTAGTCTGCCTCGATAACCCACTTCTGACACAGTGTTGAGGAGCGATTGATATTTAATAACTTTAGTCATGAAGGCTTCCTCTATACTGGAGTCAAAGACACAAGCCACCTCCAGAACAAACACCTCTCTACTGTCTTCATCAATCATCACAACATCTGGTGTGTTAGCAGACAGACGAGAAAAGACTTCAGAGTTACTGCTGAGACTATGAAACATAAATGGTTTTACACAAGAGTGCTTGTATATTCTTACTGATGGTGAAAAATACTTTGAGACATCCCTCACAATCAGGTCCACTATTCTGTCGTGACGTGCTATGTACATACCTTTATAAGCATGACAAGCGTTTAAGATGTGTGACAATGTCTCTGTGATCTGTTCTGTGGTGTGATGCAGACAGTGAGGTACCTGTACAGTTGGGAACCAGATAGAAAGGTTAAGTCTAGTAGGAAGAACCTGCAGTCTGGCCTTCACTGTGAAAACAATGATGTCTTCACTGAGAGCAGTGTTCTTAGAAATGAGTGAGACACCGGTGTGATCCGCAGAGGAAGACATGCAAGCTTCCCCTGGAGCTTCAGTCCAGTCCAGTGTTGTTTTTGTTGCTGTCGATGCAGATCTAGGAGAGTTCGGCGGGCGCCTGCAGATGTTAACAGGTGATTGTCATCGCCGTATACTGCTGTAGCTCTGACAGTGGTCAGCGGGTCCGTGATGATATCTTCCGAGACTTTCACACTCTCAGAGTCAGACCTCACCCACTCCAGCAGGACTCCAGACCGAACACAAAGGTCATTTAGGTCTGGCCAATCTGACCAGACACCGAACCCAGCCGAGTGAGTGTCCAGTTTCCCGCTGGGTTTTCTTTTAAAGCCCAAGAAGTGAGGCTCTGAGTCCCTGGCCAGCGGCACCTTGCGTCTCTTTAGATCTGTAATGATCTCATCCCTACACTGCTATGCCACTCCCAACCTGCAGGGGATGCCCTCCTTAAACCCTTTGGTTATGCTTCCCCAAAGACTCTAGATGGCACCATTGTACCTAATCTTGTTTAATACGCTCTTCATTAGCCCTGATTCCCTGCACCTGTGTTTAACCCTTTATAAGTGTGCTTGCTCTCTGCATCTATGTTCAGTCTTGAGCCTACGTACTGTGGTCGCCGGCTTGCAAGTCTAGTTTGTACCTTATTGTACCTTTTTTGACCCCTGTGTCTATTTTCTGTTCCTTGTTTTACGGAAGCTCGGCTATCCAAGTTTGTTTGTACTTTGTGACTTTAGTTTCATTAGTAAAGATATTTTTTGTTTGAAGACTCAAGTCTCCTGGCTCTTTTGCTCTTCTGCTCTTGGGTTTCAATGCCTGGAAGTTAGCTCAGTAGCTAATACCACCTGCTCAGAACACCAGAGATCAGGGTTCTAGTCCCGCCTAGGGTGACCCCTGACAGCAAGACTGAACCATGGAAGGAAACCCAGCAGAAGCAACTTCACCTCCTTCTAATGTGGATCGTATTTTAACAGCCCTCTCAGATCAAGCAGCAACCATACAGCGGCATGACCAGGCACTGTCTGAGATCCTTCATCTTTTAACTCTACAGTCTCAAGCCTCCTTATCCCAGGAACCTCAACCTCCTTCTGAGCAGTCTAACAGACCCATGTTGGCTGTCCCGTCCGAGCCCAAGTTACCAGCACCAGAGAGGTATGATGGCAGTCCAGAGAGATGCAGAGGATTCATTACCCAGTGTACTCTGGTTTTCCAGCTCCAACCCAGCAGCTTTCCAACTGAAAGTAGCAAGGTGGCCTACATGATTACTCTACTTACAGGCAAGGCTTTGGACTGGGCCTCAGCTTTGTGGGATCAGAGAGCTCTACTAACAATCAACAGCGATGACTTCATTTCTGAGATGAGGAGAGTTTTCCAACATCCAGCCAGTAGAGGGGATGTGGATCATCGACTGCTCCACCTCACTCAAGGTTCTCGGAGTGCAGCGGATTTTGCTATTGAATTTCGCACTCTTGCCACAGAGAGTGGGTGGGATCAACGAGCTTTGAGGGCTACCTTTCACCATGCCTTGTCTCCTGCGATCAAAGATGAATTAGCTTTCCGAGACCCGGCACCGAACCTTGAGTCCCTCATTGATGTGGCTATCCGGGTAGACCACCGCCTTAGAGAACGTCAGCAGGAGCGACAGCAGGAGACTAGGGTTTTTGAACTCCCCAACCCTGTTAAACTGCCTTCAACTCTTAGTGCCCCGGAGGAGCCCATGCAGCTGGGTGGAACTAGAATTTCCCAAGCTGAGCGCAACCGACGGATGAAGGAGAAATGCTGTCTCTACTGTGGCAAGTCAGGTCACTTTCGTTTTACTTGTCCTGAGTTGTCGGGAAAAGTCAACTCTCGTCCAGGAGGAGGGGGGCCAGGGCGAGAATAAGATCCTTCCCCTGCTCAGCAACCTCAGGTTTGACAATCCCAGCTACAATAACCCAGAGCAACCAACTCCACCATGCACTCGCCTTTATTGACTCTGGGGCTGCTGGGAGTTTTATGGACTATGAGTTGGCTAAGAGACTTGATGTTCAGCCGGTTACCCTCCAAAGACCCCTAAGTATCACGGCAGTTGATGGCAGTCCTCTGGGTACAGGGAGAGTCAGTCAGTGTACTCCACCTCTCCAGCTACAGGTTGGACATCACCAGGAGCAGATAGAGTTTTATCTGATTCATTCTCCTAAGCTTCCTCTTATCCTTGGTTTTCCCTGGTTGACTTTACACAACCCACATATTGATTGGGCCCAAGGGGTTGTTAAGGCCTGGGGAACTAACTGTCAAGTTTCTGATACTTCTTTCTGCTGCTCTTCCAAGCTTTTAGAGACTTTTCAAGGACCTCAGCTGACATCCCCATGTGGAGAACAACATCCTCTTCTGATACTCAATCCACAGAGGTCATGGCCATCCCCGAGATGAGGTCAGTCACAACCAAATCTCTAATTCAGTGTCCCGAGTTATTCCGAGTTCCCAGGAGTATGTAGACCTCCAGGAGGTCTTTAGTAAGACTCAAGCAGCCACATTACCCCCTCACAGATCCTATGATTGCACTATTGAATTAGTTCCTGGTACATGCCCACCACGTGGAAGGCTCTCTATTCCTCTCTGGCCCTGAGAGGTTGGCAATGGAGAAGTATCTTGAGGAAGCCCTGAGCAATGGACTTATACGTCCATCCACATCACCTGCAGGAGCGGGTTTTTTCTTCGTTGAAAAGAAGGATGGGGGACTTCGACCCTGCATAGACTATCGAGGTCTAAACCGCATTACCATCAAGAACCGATACCCTCTTCCTCTGATGACCACGGCTTTCGAGGGTCCTACAAGGGGCCACTATCTTCACTAAGCTTGATCTGCGAAATGCATACCATCTAGTTAGAATACGTGAAGGGGATGAGTGGAAGACGGCGTTCAACACACCAACAGGGCACTACGAATACCAGGTAATGCCATTTGGCCTAGTCAATGCCCCAGCCATCTTCCAAGCCTTTATTAATGATGTTCTCAGAGAAATGTTAAATACATTTGTGTTCGTTTATCTGGACGACATTTTGATATTCTCTACGCAATTACCCAGAGCATGTTCAACATGTCCGACAGGTCCTGGCCCAACTACTGAAACACAGACTTTATGTGAAGTTGGAAAGAGTGAGTTTCATGTTCCAGAAGTTTCCTTCCTTGGTTTCAGGGTATCAAGGGGCAGCCTTCAGATGGACCCTGGCAAGATACAAGCTGTATTGGACTGGCCTCAACCTACGTCAGTTAAACAGGTACAGCGCTTTCTTGGCTTTTCCAATTTTTATAGAAGATTCATTAGGAACTTCAGTTCCATTGCCGAGCCCTTTCTGCATTGACCAGGAAGTCAGCAAGGCCATTTATGTGGACCTGTAGAGCAGGTCAAGCCTTTAACAAACTAAAGCGACTCTTCACATCTGCCCCAATCCTAACCCTCCTGATCCAGAGCTGCCTTTTGTGTTGGAGGTGGATGCCTCAGACGTGGGAGTGGGAGCTGTCTTGTCACAGAGATGTAAGAGTGATAATAAGCTTCACCATGTGCCTTTTTTTCTCGTAAGCTCACCCCGACACAGAGAAATTATGATATTGGAAACCGGGAGTTACTGGCTGTTAAGATGGCTTTGGAAGAGTGGAGGCACTGGCTGGAGGGGGCCAAACACCCATTCTTAATCTGGACTGACCACAAGAACCTTACTTATATTTGGGAAGCAAAGAGACTGAATGCCCGACAAGCCCGCTGGGCCCTCTTTTTCAACCGGTTTGACTTTACTCTCTCCTATCGCCCAGGTTCAAAGAATCTCAAACCAGATGCACTCTCAAGGCAGTTTGAGCCACCAGAAGTGGATTCCTGTCCAGAACCCATTCTCCCCATTCCAAGACGCCCTTGGTCTCACATTTCGATGGACTTCATCACAGGCTTGCCACGGTCTCAAGGAAACACGGTAATCCTAGTAGTGGTTGACAGATTTTCAAAGGCCTGTCACCTCCTACCTTTGCCCAAGCTCCCCACAGCCGGCCAAACTGCGGAACTGTTGATGAGGCAGGTGTTCAGGATCCACGGGTTTCCACATGATATGGTTTCTGATCGGGGCCCACAGTTTACTTCCCGGTTCTGGAAGGCATTTGGCAGACTCATTGGATCCTCCATTAGCCTGTCTTCTGGCTTCCATCCCCAGTCTAACGGCCAAACTGAGAGGGTAAATCAAGAGATTGAAAAGACACTAAGATGCCTGGTTGCAGACAACCAATCTACATGGAGCTCTCATTTAATATGGGCTGAATTTGCACATAACACCCTTTACCATTCCTCCATAGGCATGTCACCTTTTGAGTGTCAGTTTGGTTTCCCCCCTCCTCTATTTCCTGGACAGAAGCCAGAGGTGGATGTTCCAGCAGCCACAAGGCTATTCCAAAGGTGCCGACGGGCCTGGAAAAAGGCCAGAGTGGCTTTATTAAGGGCTGTCCAACAACACCGGGTGCATGCAAACCGTCTCAGGAGGGCAGGGCCCACGCTTCGTCCGGGACAAAGAGTATGGCTCTCAACCCGAGACCTTCCTTTGCGGGTGGAATCCCGCAAGCTGGCCCCACGATACATCGGCCCATTCAAGATCCTCAAGAGGATTAATCCAGTCTCTTATCAACTCCTCCTGCCTAGGGCTATGAAGGTGCATCCCACTTTTCATGTCTCCCGTTTAAAACCTGTTGTTTGCTCTACTCTGTCTTCAACTAGAACCCCCCAGTTCCTCGCATGTTGGATGGCCAGCCAGTTTACACAGTCCAAAGGCTGCTGGATTCTCGACAGGTTCGTGGAGGCGTCCAATATCTTGTGGATTGGGAGGGATTTGGTCCAGAGGAGCGGTCCTGGGTTCCGGCACGAGATATTTTAGATCCCACCCTTATCTCTGAGTTTCGCCGAGCCCAAGGGAACAGTCGGAAGAACGTCAAGGGCCGTTCCTAGAGGAGGGGCTCCTGTAATGATCTCATCCCTACACTGCTATGCCACTCCCAACCTGCAGGGGATGCCCTCCTTAAACCCTTTGGTTATGCTTCCCCAAAGACTCTAGATGGCACCATTGTACCTAATCTTGTTTAATACGCTCTTCATTAGCCCTGATTCCCTGCACCTGTGTTTAACCCTTTATAAGTGTGCTTGCTCTCTGCATCTATGTTCAGTCTTGAGCCTAACGTACTGTGGTCGCCGGCTTGCAAGTCTAGTTTGTACCTTATTGTACCTTTTTTGACCCCTGTGTCTATTTTCTGTTCCTTGTTTTACGGAAGCTCGGCTATCCAAGTTTGTTTGTACTTTGTGACTTTAGTTTCATTAGTAAAGATATTTTTTGTTTGAAGACTCAAGTCTCCTGGCTCTTTTGCTCTTCTGCTCTTGGGTTTCAATGCCTGGAAGTTAGCTCAGTAGCTAATACCACCTGCTCAGAACACCAGAGATCAGGGTTCTAGTCCCGCCTAGGGTGACCCCTGACAAGATCTAAGAAGAGAGAGGATCGAGCCAGCTCTCGAACCTGTTTATCATCATTATTCAGCATGTTCAGAAGGTGGGAGATCCTTGTGCTGGTGTAGATCCATGAAATGTTTAGTACCCCCAACCCTCCTTCTCTCTGAGGATGAAAGATGATGTCACGAGTGCTGTGTGTATTCAGTCCAAAACACTTTCGCACTAAGCTCACTGTTTTGTTGTCCATTTCATTTAACACTCTTTGTTGAATATGAACGTTATGGAACAGATGCTGTATTTTAGACAGCGCCACCTGTCTGATAGCCTCCAGCTTCATGTTCAGTGGTAGTGGACATTCATTAATCAGGTCCAGCTTGGACGTAAACTCTGAAAAAATGAGGCCTACTTGCTCTTTCCACTCTCCTGCAATATTGATTTTATGTCCAAGATAAGTGTATGTTTCATGAAGAGCGTACACCCGTATGGGTTTTATTGCTACTGTAAACTCTGGATTTTTATCAGATTTAGAACGATACCAGCGGTTCCCTCCACTCCTCCTCTCAAACAGAGCAGCACACTTTGTGTCCTTGATCTGCAGACCCGACCATTCCAGGAAAGCATCGGTTCTGACCAGCATTTCTTTGATGGTGCTCTCTTCTCTGGAGGCCATCTGGACATCATCTGCATAGCCCTGCACTGGGATGGGAGATATCACACCAGGAGGGGCGCACTGACACATCCACTTTAACCATTGATTAATGGCTATTATAAAATTTACCGCACTCCAAGGGCAGCCGGTTTTAATACCTATCTGGAGTGCTGTTGGCTGAGTGAGCTGTTCTCCACAGATTACTTCGATGAAGGATCCTCTGTATACATCTTTCACTATGTCAATAAACAGCTGAGGTAGCTGTATTTCTTCGAGTGATCTAATCATGACATTGTGAGGTAGAGTTCCAAACGCATCTTTAAAGTCCAGGAAGACTGAATACAGTCTGCAAGACTCATGCTTAAAGTCATCTATCCCTGTTTTAAGACAGAATACATGTTCATTCATACCTTGCCGATTGATGTAAGCCTTCTGCTGGGTGAATAAGATGTCAGCCTCCACCAACCACGGAAGAACTCGGGCCAGCATGCACTTCATGAACACCTTATAGATGGTGGGAAGGAGGGATATGTCCCTCCATGTCGATGGATCATCAGGGATGTTGTCTTTTTTTGGAATACGATGAATCAATGCTCCTTTCCATGAATCTGGTACTCTTTTGTTTTCCAAACAGATATTAAAAACAGTTGTTAAAATCCGACATGACTGCATGTTTTTAAATGTCTCATAAGTCACACCATCTTTACCGCTTGCTTTGTTGTTAGGGAGGTTATTTAAAACAGTCTGTACCTCCTGCTGCGTAAAATGCGTTGTTTTAGGGAAGAAGGTTGGCTTTGGTGGTGGTACATTTAAATACCAAGGGGGCGGTGGAAGATCGTCATTGCACTTTAGACTTAAGCATTTGTTATCATAATAATTTTGCGTAGGTGTAATATCTGTGGGATAGGGTGGAGGTACGGGATACTCACTGTTATTTAAAATAACTTGAATGGCTTTAGATCGTCTATATTGCCACAGAAAAGCGAGTTTGTTCCCGCTCACCTTCCTGTTTCTCCGGCTCCGCGTCGCTCTTAGCCTGAAAGAAGGCAGAACGATTTCTCGCAGAAAGCACAGCTGCTCGCGGATCCAGTCAGTGTTAATTCTTCAGGAAATGCTTGCACCGCCGGGTACTTCTTTAGAACTCTCGCCGCGTACTTCAAGAATTGTAATCCAAAAGGTTTACCGCTGTGATTTTCTGCTGTAAAAATGCCATTCTTAAAGAATATCCCGTTCAGCAGCGCAGCTAATTTTATCCACTTTCCTGGATCCCCGGAAGAAACAAAATGCTCAAATCACGCCGGCGTTTGGTATTCAAACGCTCTCTGTAGATTTTCTCGTGAGACTGAAAAGCCATCCATTCATCCTCGGACAGCGGGCGAACATATTGCTGAAAAACCGAGGACTCTTCGCCAGGTGGATGATATTCGTGAGAGACAGATTACTGCGGCTGTTGGTAAATTCTCCCAGTGAGTAATGCTTGTTTGTATGCAAGCTTAACTGTTGTAATCGAGCACATTGTCCACAATATTTGACAAAGTATCATATCTGCACCTATTGCATTTACGGTGGCAATTACAACGGGTGTGGTCGTTTAGTTTTGCCAAACAACATTCTGGCGTTCACCTACACCGGTGAGTGGCCTACCGCCTGCCGCCTTGCACACACACACACACACACACACACACACACACTCACTCTCTCTCACTCTCACTCACTCACTAAGTAATTTACGCTATCTGACACGGCTGCGTTTAAAATTGAACTGGAAGTTAAGTGCTGGGCGTCCGGGCAGAGGAGAACGGGCCCCAACTGAGTCTGGTTTTTCCCAAGGTTTTTTTTTCTCCATTCTGTATGGATGGGGTTTATGGTTCCTCTGGCTTGCTTTGTTGGGGACACTTAACTTCTAGGGATTATCGTCGAATTGATTACAGAGACCGTCTCTGCATTTAATAAGAAATTGTTCACTCTCGTCATTATACATCCCTGTCATTGTATTCTTCTGCTTTATACTGTACTGTGTTTTGATGCAACCTGTGTTGTTAAAAGCGCTATATAAATAAAAATGATTGATTGAAATATCAGAATGATCACTTATTCCTAAAAAACCTGTATTTCCCATTTCCCTTTAATTAAACATAATTCTATCATGCTTTGTGTTAAATGGGTTTTGTTCCTTCAAACATCAATCATGTCATGTTTTTACACATTTAAGTATTTTCTAGACACATCAGATTTTAAATTTGCCCTCCTGGAAACATCTAATCTTGTGCACTTAACATTAAAAACCCATACCAAAATACATTTACCTTTACATAATGGTTTAATTTTTTTAAAGAGTGTAATTGTGGTGTGCTCTGTTTATGATAAAAGCTCTGTTTATGATAAAAAGTAAGGATCCTCGTGTCCTGTAAGAGTCACATCTCGTGGCGCTTTGCCAGAAAGAAAGTGTCGCAAATAAGAGAAAAAAAAGGCAGAATTCTGACTTTATATCTCGCAATTCTGAGAAAAAAAGTGAATTGTGAGATAAAAAAGTCGCAATAACTTTTTTCTTTTTTTATTCAGTGGCGGCGAAACGGGCTTCCATATAAGGCAGAGTGGAAAGGCGATCTAAAAAAAAAAAAAAAAAAAAGCACGTGAGCTTCTGAAAAAAAAAAAAAAAAAAAAGCACGTGAGCTTCCAATGTGACGTCACAACGCAGCGGCTATAGAAGACCCCGCTCGCGCTTCTAACGGCAGACGCGTATCTAGTTGAGTGAGCGGTTAGAAGCAGCGACTGATTCCACTCACTTAAACTATTCAGATTCACGATTTACAGACAGTCTTTTCAGAATATTCACACTGTTCACAAATGTCTCACAACTGAGGGCAAGCCTCTCGCTCGAGCCGCCTGGGCTTCAAAACCTTCGAGTTTCAAAAGTGTCGATTTAAACGATTCGATGGAGAACAGCCCAGCAGCTGAGATGGACATCAACAGCAGTAAGTAGTGTTATTTTACTTTCTCGGTCTGAGCTCAGTCTTTGGCTCAGTTTTTGACTTTGCTTTCCAGCAAAATATGAACTTGTATGCTCGCTCGTCCAGAGGAGCCAAACAGCTCAGAGAGATATTTTTGTCATACTATGGGCTATCTATAACAGTTTAATAACTAAACCCCAGAATTCATAGAGCCAATAAATATTACAAAACAATAGGTAAACAGAGCAAACTCGAACAGAAACTTTTTGTTAGCAATGCAAATTTATTCATAAAATAGTTTAGCAGGTGGAAAGCTACATGACATTTCTTACTAGTTCTTGAAGCAGTTAAACTTAAAAGATTCGCTGTTAGTAGACTCTGAACACAACTAAGACGTCACGATAAGAGGTAAAACCGGCCTTTACCTTAACTGCAGATTTTTCTATGTCTCATTATTAGAGCTGTACTATTTTCAGCTTGAATCAGTTCACTGTCAGAAATGTGTCGAAAAGTAATCTGTTTCTGATCTGTGGTTAGAGATGTTTGTTTCTAATATTTTTCTGTTTTCTCTTCTTCATTCCAGGCACAGCTATCAAAGGGAAGAAGGAGAAAGCGAGTCGCCTTCAGGAAGCTGTGCAAAGCTGTGAAGCGGCGGTTCTTCCGCTGGCCGGACCGAGTGGAGAGTCTCTCAGCTCAGACGGACGCTCATCTGGACGATCATGAGAGGACGCCTGTCCCAGGTCCGTCAGCTGCCGTGGATCCTGCTGTTCCTGAGCTGCTGTGTCTGCCGGGGCAGGTGTGCGCCGATCTGGAGCTGCCGCTGTATGTGCCGTGTTCCTCCAGGATCATCGAGGAAACGCCTGTTCCAGATTCATCTGCTCTGAATCCGAGTCACAGTGAGCCATTGTTACTTTACTTATTGTTATTTCTGTCTGTCAATAATTAATTGGCAGCATCTGTTTCCACTAAGTGTAAATAGCAATAGAGGTTATTTTGCAGTGAAAATAGCATATTTTCTTAGCTATTGATTCAGTTTACACTAAGAGCAAATAGCAATGGATTCTATTGACACCATTTTCTGTTATTTATACAACTTATTGCAAAAAGTGCCAATTATCTGCATCTCCATTACTGTAGTACATTATAAAACAGTATGCAATAGTAATGTATTAAATGTACACGGTAGACTTAATAAGACTTAATAATTTGACAATGACATTTGTTGTGCTGTTTCCATGTTTAATTAGTAGTTCACAGTAATCTGTGGTCAGGGATGTTTCTAATGGTTTGCTCTTCATGTGTTTCAGAAAAAGCTAAGAAAGGAAGGAAGAGAAAAAGCTGTCCGTGCCTTCTTCCGGAGAGCATGTAAGGCTGTGAAGCAGCTCTTCCCCTGCTGTGACCAGGACAGAGTCCAGCCTCCTAAAGCAGAGCCGCATCTCGAGCAATCCCAGCTCGTTTCTGCCGGAGGAGCAGGACCAGGTCTCTGCAGACCTCCAGTCCTCTCCTGAGGAGGAAGAAGATGTCCCCGAGATTGAGGCCCATGATGCAGTTCTGCTCTCTCCAGTGTCTGGTTCCGGGTCCGGTTCAGTGTCACCGTCGATCAAGTCAGAAAAGACACCGGACACAGTGTCTCCTGATCCAGAAATCGATTTGCCCCAAGGTGAGCCATTACCGCTTGGCAACATGTCATTTCTGCTCTGTCTTATTTTCTCTTTATTGATGCTATAGACTTTTCCAAATTTACTAGCCACTCAACATTTTCACTGGCCATCATTTTGTTGTTGGGAAATTACATCAACTTTTAACTTCAACTCTGCTGTTGACAATCAAAGGAACTTACAGTCCATCTTCTGTTTCTGTGTGCTTTTCAGGATCCACTGTGTCTTTGTTTGAAGTGGGACATTTGATCGCTTCCGGGAACTTCGGCAAGGTCTATGAGGAACACATTTATTCAGCGACAAAGTGAAGGTCGCTCTGAAGTGTATTCCCAAGCGCAAAGCGGACCGCTATCTTGACATTGTAAGTTGGCTAAACCTGCAGAATAAGTGTGTTTTATAACCTGTAGCTGACATGCAGCTGGAACAGAAGACGGCAAACTAACAGATCTTGTGTTTGTCTCTCCTCAGCCTGGTCACTCCAAACCGGTGCTTGCTGAAGTGGCTCTGATGCTCCGGCTGGGAGAAGCTCCCTTGTGCCCCAACATCATTCGGCTACACCAGTGGGTGGAGAATGAGAGCAGCTTCACTCTCATTATGGATTACCCTGAACCCTGCAGGACCTTGGAGGATTACATCTTGTTCAACGGCCCCATCAGTGAAGCACAAGCACGCTTGTTCATGTATCAAGTGCTTGATGCCGTCAAACACTGCCATAAGCATGGAGTTTATCACGGTGATATCCGCTCAAGGAACATCCTGGTAACTCTCCACAGTCTGGAGCTCAATCTCATTGACTTCCGCTGCGCTGCTCGTCTGATCCGCAGCGAGGGATTTAACAGCAGTGAATACCAAGGTGAGTCCTGCTGATGATCACGTGACGTTGTGTTGTTGATGGTGAAGCGTACAGAAGCACTGAAACCGTGTGTCTTTTTTTTTAACAGGATCAGAGGCATACACCCCTCCTGAGGTCCTCATGCACTCTGTTTTCCACGCCGCAGAAGCAGACGTCTGGGCACTGGCAGTTCTGCTCTTTGAGATCATGCACAGATATCTGCCATTTGAAAGCTTTGATGCCATTCAGCATGGCTACCTCAAGATGGATCCCACCTTATCCACTGGTAAGCACTCAGTTTTCCTGTTCAGATGACGTTTACTGTTACGTTTGATGTGAGGATACTAACCATGCTCTCTCTGAACTCTTCCCAGCGTACCATGACCTTATTTTCCATAGTTTGAGCCGTAATCCAGCTCACCGGCTGACGCCCAGCAGCTGGAAGAGCACCGCTGGATGATACTCTGGAGGTCTAGGTAAAACGAAGACTGTTTTCATGCACATCAGAGCACAGGCAGACAGCAAAATACAAAGAATGAAAAGAATGTAATATTTCAGAGTGCTGCTGTCTGTAGAAACTAAAACATAGAAAAAGTGCATGGAAACATAGTTACTTAGTGCTTCACAAATTCTTAATGAAAGGTAAATCATAAATGTAACATTGATGCTTCATAAGTAACATTAATGTAAAAAGAAAATAACATTTTTAAAAATACTATTCTAGAAAGTAAAGTAAGTCACTACTTGGTGGCTTTTTAGTGACATTAACATAAGAGATGAAAGAAATGAATAATTACAAAAAGTAAAGAAAAGTTTTGAAAAGAAAAAAATAAAACAAGATAAGAAAAGATAAAATAAATAATTACAAAAAGCAAAGAAAACTTTTGAAAAGAAAAAAAATAAAACAACATAAGAAATGAAAAAAGTAAAAATACTTTTGAAAAAAATTGTAATAATCAGTCACAAATTTGTGGCGTTTTAGTGACTAACATAAGAAATGAAAAAAAAGTAAAAATACTTTTGAAAAAAAAAATATATATATTTTGTAATAATCAGTCAGTCAAAATTGTGGCGTTTTAGTGACTAACAAGAAATGAAAAAAAAAGTAAAGCATATTTTTAAAAAAATAATAATAATAATAAAAAAGAATATTTTTGTAATAATCAGTCACAAATTGGTGGCTTTTAGTGACATTAACATAAGAAATGAAAAAAAAAAGAATAATAATTACAAAAAAAGTAAAGAAAAGTTTTGAAAAGAAAAAATAAAACAAGATAAGAAATGATAAAATAAATAATTATAAAAAGTAAAGAAAAAACTTTAAAAAAAAAAAAAAAACAACATAAGAAATGATAAAATAAATAATTTAAAAAAAATAATAAAGAAAAAATTTTTAAGAAAAAAAACAACATAAGAAATGAAAAAAAAAATTAAAAATACTTTTGAAAAAAAATATTTTTTGTAATAATCAGTCACAAATTGGTGGCTTTTTAGTGACTAACATAAGAAATGAAAACAAAATAATTACAAAAAGTAAATAAAATTTTTAAAAGAAAAAAAAACAACAACATAAATGGAAAAAAAGTAAAAATACTTTTGAAAAAAATTTATTTTTGTAATAATCAGTCACAAATTTGTGGCGTTTTAGTGACTAACAAAGAAATGAAAAAAAGTAAAGCATATTTTTAAAAAAAAATAATAATAATAAAAAAGAATTTTTTGTAATAATCAGTCACAAATTGGTGGCTTTTTAGTGACATTAACATAAGAAATGAAAAAAAAGAATAATAATTACAAAAAAAGTAAAGAAAAGTTTTGAAAAGAAAAAAATAAAACAAGATAAGAAATGATAAAATAAATAATTATAAAAAGTAAAGAAAAACTTTAAAAAGAAAAAAAAACAACATAAGAAATGATAAAATAAATAATTTAAAAAAGTAAAGAAAAATTTTTAAGAAAAAAAAAACAACATAAGAAATGAAAAAAAGTAAAAATACTTTTGAAAAAAAATATTTTTGTAATAATCAGTCACAAATTGGTGGCTTTTTAGTGACTAACATAAGAAATGAAAACAAAATAATTACAAAAAAGTAAATAAATTTTTTTAAAAAAAAAACAACAACATAAATGAAAAAAAGTAAAAATACTTTTGAAAAAAAAATATTTTTAATAATCAGTCACAAATTTGTGGCGTTTTAGTGACTAACATAAGAAATGAAAAAAAGTAAAGCATACTTTTGAAAAGAAAATAATAATAATAAAAAAAATATTTTTGTAATAATCAGTCACAAATTGGTGGATTTTAAGTGACATAAACATAAGAAATGAAAAAAAAAGAATAATAATTACAAAAAAAAAGTAAAGAAAAGTTTTGAAAGAAAAAAATAAAACAAGATAAGAAATGATAAAATAAATAATTATAAAAAGTAAAGAAAAATTTAAAAATAAAAATAAAATAACATAAGAAATGATAAAATAAATAATTACAAAAAGTAAAGAAAATTTTTAAAGAAAAAACAACATAAGAAATGAAAAAAATTAAAAATACTTTTGAAAAAATTTTTGTAATAATCAGTCACAAATTGGTGGCTTTTAGTGACTAACATAAGAAATGAAAAATAAATAATTATAAAAAGTAAAGAAAAGTTTTGAAAAGAAAAAAATAAAACAACATAAGAAATGAAAAAAAAAAATACTTTTGAAAAAAAACATTTTGTAATAATCAGTCACAAATTTGTGGCGTTTTAGTGACATTAACACAAGAAATGAAAATAATTTAAAAAAATTACAAAAAGTAAAGAAAAGTTTTGAAAAGAAAAAATAAAACAACATAAGAAATGAAAAAAAGTAAAAACACTTTTGAAAAAAAAAAATTTTTGTAATAATCAGTCACAAATTTGTAGCGTTTTAGTGACATTAACACAAGAAATGAAAATAATTTTAAAAAACTAAAAATATTTTTGAAAAGAAAAAATACACCACATAAGAAATAAAAAAATGACAAAAAATTAAAGAATATTTTTTAAAAGAAAATAATAAAAAAATATATTTTGTAATAATCAGTCACAAATTGGTGGCTTTTTAGTGATATTAACATAAGAAATGAAGAAAAAAATAATTACAAAAAAGTAAAGAAAAGTTTTGAAAAGAAAAAAATAAAACAACATAAGAAATGATAAAATAAATAATTTAAAAAAGTAAAGAAAAATTTTTAAAGAAAAAACAACAACATAAGGAATGAAAAAAGTAAAATACTTTTGAAAAAAAAAAAATATTTTTGTAATAATCAGTCACAAATTTGTATGTTTTAGTGACTAACAAGAAATGAAAAAAAAAAAAGTAAAGCATATTTTTAAAAAATAATAATAATAATAAAAAAGAATATTTTTGTAATAATCAGTCACAAATTGGTGGCTTTTTAGTGACATTAAAATAAGAAATGAAAAAGAATAATAAGTACAAAAAAAGTAAAGAAAAGTTTTGAAAAGAAAAAAAAATAAAACAACATAAGAAATGATAAAATAAATAATTTAAAAAAGTAAAGAAAAATTTTTAAGAAAAAAAACAACATAAGAAATGAAAAAAGTAAAAATACTTTTGAAAAAAAAAATATTTTGTAATAATCAGTCACAAATTTGTGGCGTTTTAGTGACTAACATAAGAAATGAAAAAAAAAGTAAAGCATATTTTTGAAAAGAAAATAATAATAAAAAAAATATTTTTGTAATAATCAGTCACAAATTGGTGGCTTTTTAGTGACTAACATAAGAAATGAAAACAAAATAATTACAAAAAGTAAATAAAATTTTTTAAAGAAAAAAACAACAACATAAATGAAAAAAGTAAAAATACTTTTGAAAAAAAAAATATTTTTTGTAATAATCAGTCACAAATTTGTGGCGTTTTAGTGACTAACATAAGAAATGAAAAAAAAAAGTAAAGCATATTTTTGAAAAGAAAAATAATAATAAAAAGAATATTTTTGTAATAATCAGTCACAAATTGGTGGATTTTAAGTGACATAAACATAAGAAATGAAAAAAAAAAGAATAATAATTACAAAAAAAGTAAAGAAAAGTTTTGAAAAGAAAAAAATAAAACAAGATAAGAAATGATAAAATAAATAATTATAAAAAGTAAAGAAAAATTTAAAAATAAAAAAATAAAACAACATAAGAAATGATAAAATAAATAATTACAAAAAGTAAAGAAAATTTTTTAAAGAAAAAAAACAACATAAGAAATGAAAAAATTAAAAATACTTTTGAAAAAAAGTTTTTGTAATAATCAGTCACAAATTGGTGGCTTTTTAGTGACTAACATAAGAAATGAAAAATAAATAATTATAAAAAAGTAAAGAAAAGTTTTGAAAAGAAAAAAAATAAAACAACATAAGAAATGAAAAAAAAGTAAAAATACTTTTGAAAAAAAAAAATATTTTTGTAGTAATCAGTCACAAATTTGTGGCTTTTTAGTGACATTAACATAAGAAAATGAATAATTATTACAAAAAGTAATTATCCTCCTAGGATCGCCACCTTAACGTGGTGGAGGGGTTTGAGTGCCTGAATGACCCTAGGATCTAGGTTGTCCGGGGCTATATGCTCCTGGTAGGGTATCCCAAGGCAAACAGGTCCTAGGTGACAAGCCAGACTAAGAGCGGTCCACCCCCACCCCTTATGAACAACAAAAATAACGTGGCGTCGCCTGGTACGGAGTCAGGCCTGGGGCTAGGGCCGGCATGCGAGCGCGCCTGGTGGCCGGGCACAGCCCGAAACAGCAGCGTGGGGCCATCCTCCCGTGGGCCCACCAACCCCTGGACACAGAATCTGGTTTTAGGGACATGGAATGTTACGCTCTGGGGAGGAAGGAGCCTGAGTTCTTGCAGGAGGTTGAGAGGTACCGGCTAGAGATAGTTGGGCTCACCTCCACGCGCAGCTTGGGCTCTGGAACCCATCTTCTCGTGAGAGGCGCACACAGGTGTGGGCTTGCTTATAGCCCCCAGCTTAGCCACCATGTGTTGGAGTTTATCCCGGTGGATTTGAGAGGGTCGCCTCCCTGCGACTTTGGGTTGGGGAGGACTCTCACTGTCATTTGTGCCTACGGGCCGAATGGCAGTGTAGAGTACCTGGCCTTCTTGGAGTCCTTGGGAGGGTGCTGAAAGCGATCCAACCGGGACTCTATCGTCCTGCTGGGGACTTCAACGCTCACCTTGGTGATGCTAGCGACACCTGGAGGGGCGTGATTGGGGAACGGCCCCCGATCTAAGCCAGAGTGGTGTTCTGTTGTTGGAATTCTGTGCTAATCATGGTCTGTCCATAACAAACACCATGTTCAAGCATAAGGGTGTCCACCAGTACAAGTGGCATCAGGACACCCTAGGGGCGGAGGTCGATGATCGACTTTGTGGTTGTATCATCTGATCTCGGGCCGCATGTCTTGACACGTATGGGTGAAGAGAGGGCATAGCTGTCAACTGATCACCACCTGATGGTGAGTTGGATTGGGAGGAGGCCAGACAGACTTGGCAGGCCCAAACGCGTGCCGTGAGGGTCTGTTGGGAACGTTTGGCAGAGACCCCTGTCAGGAGATCTTCAACTCTCGCCTCCGGCAGAACTTTGACGGATCCAGAGGGAGGCTGGAGACGTTGAGTCCGAGTGGACTATGTTCTCTGCCTCTTTGGTCAATGCAGCCGTCCGGAGCTGTGGCCGTAAAGTCTCCGGTGCATGTCGTGGCGGCAACCCCACCGGAAGAAAGGGATGCCGTCAAGCTGAATAAGGAGTCCTATCGGGCCTGGTTGGCTCGTGGGACTCCTGAGGCAGCTGACAGGTACCGGTGGGCCAAGCAGACCACTGCCCGGGTGGTTCTGGTCTCAGGTCTGGGAGGAGTTCGGGAAGGCCATGAACAAGGACTATCGGACGGCCTCAAAGAGGTTCTGGCAAACCGTCCGACGCCTCAAAAAAGGGAATCAGTGCCCTGCCAACACCGCATACGGTGCTGGTGGGAACCTGCTAATAGAGACCTGCAATCCCGCGGGAGTACCGCGGGTCTCGCGGGACCCGACGCAACCCAGTGCGGCGCAGGACGAAATTTGATATGTGAACACGGGTGCGGGCGGTAAGGTCCTCGTGTGTGTGCGGGTTGCGGGAGAATAAAATTATTTGCGGGACTCCCGCAAAATGGAAATATCTTAAAATTAAATTGTTAAAAAGAAATAAAATATTATTTATCTGCTGCACAAAAGCAACAAGAACAACTCAAAATAACGTAAATTCTCACGTGGTTCTTGCGAGGAACAAAGACCATAGACGCACACCGAGGCAAAATGTCTGAAGAGCATGACACACGTGGAGCGCTTAGTGCTACATATATTAGTTCATTATTAAAGAAAGGAACATACAGAACTACAAAGCCAAACAAAGGGAAATCCGATATTTGGAAATGTTTTTCTATAGTATGAGACGGTATTGAAAGCACCTTCCCTTTGCGAGCTGCGACAAATGCAGCAAAATACTCGCATACAGCAGCCACAAGTCTGGAACTTCAGGTCTGAAGCGTCATGTGTGCACAGTTTTAATGTTTACATGCGGGCAGGAGGGGGACAAAACTTGAATATTGCGGGCGGGAGCGAAAAAAAAAATCTATATTGTTGCGGGAGCGGGCGGGAGCGGGACAGAACCTTGCGGGAGCGGGACTGAAAAATCTGTCCCGCGCAGGTCTCTACCTGCTAACCACGACTGGGGAATTTGTCGGGCGGTGGAAGGAATACTTTGAGGATCTCCTCAATCCTCCCAGGGGGGGGACTCGACCATCACCCTGGCTGAGGTCACTGAGGTTGTTGAGAAGCTTGACGAGATCCGCCCAGACTACCTCAGGTCTCTGGATGTTGTGGGGCTGTCTTGGCTGACACGCCTCTGGACTGGCAGTGGTTCCTCTTTTTAAGAAGGGGGACCGGAGGGTGATCTCCAACTATTGGGAGATCACACTCCTCAGCCTCCCTGGGAAAGTCTATGCCAGGGTACTAGAGAGGAGAATCCGTCCGATAGTGGAACCTCAGCTTCAAGAGGAACAATGCGGGTTTTGTCCTGGACGTGGAAGACTGGACCAGCTCTATACCCTCTTCAGGATACTGGAGGGTTCCTGGGAGTTTGCCCAACCAGTCCACATGCGATTTGTGGATTTGGAGAAGGCATTCGACCGGGTTCCTTGTGGTGTCCTTTGGGGGGTGCTCTGGGAATACGGGGTAAGGGGCCCATTGTTAAGGGCTGTCCGGTCCCTGTATGATCAGAGCAGGCATTGATGCCGGCATTAAGTCAGACTTGTTCCCAGTGCATGTTGGACTCCGACAGGGCTGCCTTTGTCACCGGTCCTGTTCATTATTTTTATGGATAGGATTTCTAGGCGCAGCTGGGGGCTGGAGAGGGTCTGTTTTGGCGACCACAGGATAGCGTCTCTGCTTTTTGCCAAGACCTACAGTGTGCGCTGGGGCGGTTTGCAGCTGAGTGTGAAGCGGCTGGGATGAGAATCAACACCTCTAAGCCTGAAGCAATGGTTCTCAGTCGGACAAGGGTGGCTTGTCCCCTTCAGGTTGGTGGGGAGCTCCTGCCTCAGGTGGAGGAGTTAGGGGAGGATGGAACGAGAGTACTGGTCTGTCATTTACCGGTTGATCTTCAATGTTACTCTCAGCTATGGTCATGATCTTTGGGTCATGACCGAAAGAATGAGATCCCTGATACAAGCGGCCGAAATTAGTTTCCTCCGTAGGGTGGCTGGGCACTCCTTTAGAGATAGGGTGATGATGTTTATTTATTCATTTATTTATTTATTTTCTTCCAGAGAAAATAGTAGTAGTAGTAGTAGTAGTAGTAGTAGTAGTAGTAGTAGTAGTAGTACAAAAATGTAAAGAATAGTTTTGAAATAATTAGTCACAAATTTGTGGCTTTTTAGTGACATTAAGAAATGAAAAAAATATATATAATACTATTTTTTAAAAAGGAAAGCATATTTATGTATAATATTTAAAAAAATTAACTAGTCACAGGTTTGTGGCTTTTTAGTGACATTAACATACGAAATAAAAAGAATTAATAATTGAAAAAGTAAAGAATATTTTTGCAAGAATCAGTCACAAATCTGTGGCTTTTTAGTGAAATTAACATAAATGAAAAAAATCCAAAAAAACGTAAAGAATGTAAAAATAATAATAATAATAATAATAAAAATGTTTTTGTAATAACCAGTCACAAATTGGTGGCTTTTTAGAGACATTAACATAAGAAATAAAAATAATAATTACAAAAAAAGTAAAGAATATTTTTAAAAAGAAAAAAATAAAACATAAACATAAGAAATGAAAAAAAAGTAAAGAACATTTTGTGTGTGAATTTGCTAGTACGATGTCGGACAATGTAATATGCTCTGGTCCCCTCCTGCCTACCGGGTGATGAGATTTACAGCAGACTGCTGGGTCTCAATGGCTGGATGTCGAAGTGGTGCCCAGTTTCTGGATGGACCTGTTGAAAAGAGATGGTCTTCATCCTCCTGGGGTGGTGCCGCTCTTCTATCTAGAAATATGGCATATAGTCTTAGAGTTCCAACTTGACCAACTAGTGCCCAGGTCAGGAAGGAGACAAACTGTTTTCTTTCATCTTTTTAATTGTAACTACGCAGCCGTCAGCTACAGCTGCACATCAGTTAGTGAGCTATAGATCCCCTGAGGAAAAATTACACTCTTTCTCTATTATAGGAGAAGAAGACTTATACAAACTTGTTAAATCATCTAAACCAGCAACATGTATGTTAGACCCTATTCCATCTAAACTATTAAAAGATTTGCTTCCAGAAGTCATAGATCCTATTTTGAACATTATTAATTCATCATTGTCATTAGGATATGTTCCCAAAACCTTCAAACTGGCAGTAGTTTTAGCCTCTTATTAAGAAACCACATCTTGTCCCCAAAGACTTAGGAAAGACCAATCTCTAATCTCCCTTTTCTGTCAAAGATACTAGAAAAGGTAGTATCCTCACAACTGTGTTCCTTTTTAGAAAAAAATGGTATCTCACGAGGATTTCCAATCAGGTTTTAGACCGTACCATAGTACTGAGACTGCTCTCATTAGAGTTACTAATGACCTGCTTCTATCATCGGCTCGTGGTTTTATCTCATTATTAGTGCTATTAGATCTTAGCGCAGCATTCGATACCATCGATCACAACATTCTCTTGGATAGACTAGAAAACTATGTTGGCATTAGAGGAAGCGCCTTAGCATGGTTTAAATCATCAGTTTGTAGCAGTAAATGAGGAGGTATATCGCTCACAAGTGAAATATGGAGTTCCTCAAGGCTCAATGCTAGGACCGTTACTTTTCAACCTATACATGTTACCTCTGGGAAATATATTATCAGGAGACATAGTGTTAGCTTTCACTGCTATGCTGATGATACTCAGCTCTAGATTTCAGCGCAGCCTGGTGATACACACCAAATTGAGAATCTAACAGAATGCATAGTCGATATAAAAAACTGGATGATGAGTAACTTCTTAATGCTAAATTCTGAAAAAAACTAATAATTGGTGCTAATAATTGGACCTAAAACCCCACATATAATAATCTAGAACACTGTCTAACACTTGATGGCTGCTCTGTTAATTGTTCTTCATCAGTTAGGAACCTAGGTGTGCCGTTTGACAGCAATCTTTCCTTCGACAACCATGTTTCCAGCATCTGTAAGACTGTGTTTTTCCGTCTTAAAAATACATACAAATTACGACCTATGCTTTCAACCTCTAATGCAGAAATGTTAATTCATGCGTTTATGACTTCGAGGTTAGATTATTGTAATGCTTTATTGGTTGGTTGTTCTGCACGCTTGATAAACTTCAGCTGGTCCAAAACGCAGCAGCTAGAGTCGTTACTAGAACTAGGAAGTATGATCATATTAGCCCGGTTCTGTCAACACTGCACTGGCTCCTTATCAAACATCGGATAGATTTTAAAATCTTATTAATTACCTATAAAGCCCTGAATGGTTTAGCTCCTCAATACTTGAGCGAGCTCTTATCACATTATAGTCCTGCACGTCCACTGCGTTCTCAAAACTCTGGCCATTTTATAATACCTAGAATATCAAAATCTCTGGAACAATCTCCCTAACTCTGTTCGGGAAGCAGACACACTCTGCCAGTTTAAATCTAGATTAAAGACACATCTTTTTTAACCTAGCCTACACATAGCACACCAACACACTTTTTATTATTCAAATCTGTTAAAGGATTTTTAGGCTGCATTACTTAAATCCGCTGGAACCGGAACACTACTCCTAAAACACAATGTACTTGTGACATCATAAAAAGAATGGCATCTACGCTAATATTAGTCCTGTTTCTTTCTTAATCTGTTTCACAGTTTGTATCCAGACTAGATGGTGGATCAGCACCCAGAGATTATGTTCATCAGAGACCAGAACACCTAGATGCGCACTGTGGACCGATCACCAGATCCTGATGCGCGCACACACACACACACACACACACACACACACACACACACACACACACACACACACACACACACACACACACACACACACACACACACACACACAAACAAACAAACAAACAAACAAACAAACAAAGAAACACAAACAAAAAGAAAGTCATTTACGCTATCTGACACAGCTGCGTTTAAAATTGAACTGGAAGTTAAGTGCTGGGCGTCCGGTTAGAGGAGAACGGGCCCCAACTGAGTCTGGTTTCTCCCAAGGTTTTTTTTTCTCCATTCTGTATGGATGGGTGTTACGTGTATCTGTGACTTTAATATGATTGAGCCCATAGGTGGTGTTGGGGAATTCCGCCCATGAGTGGTGACGTCATTGAGGATTCCGGATATAAAGGCCATCAGGTGAAAATGGCGGTCTCTCTCCCTCTTTCTCTCTCTCTCTCTCTCTCTCTCTCTCTCTTTGTTCTACGTTTCCCACGGTTCTGGTGGCGTCTCCCTTATTGCCTCTTTTGAGGCTGGTATTTTGTTTTGTTTAACGAATTTCGTTTTTATGTGTTTTTTTTTTTGATTATCTTATCAGTAGCGGGTAGTTTATCTTATTAGTTCATGTTTTGTTGAGTTAGTAAGAGCTGAGGGAGGGAAGTAGTTGTCCGGAAGACTCACCCGTTCTGTTTTTGTTTGTCGGCAGACAGGTAAAAGCTGCAATCCGAGAACAGGGGTAGTCAGGGGCTTGCTTCTTTAGTTTTCCTACCCGCGATTTGTTATTCTTCATGTTTCGTTTATAAGTCATGTGAATTGTTTTTTTTATTATTTTGAGAATTATTCAATAAATGGAGGTGTCTTAAATTCATATCGGGTGTTGTGACTCTTTTATATGTTCAGCCTGTATATTTTTTGTTTGTTTTTATTTAAGCAAGCCACAAATCAGTTATGGGCCGTAGCATATTTGGGGGCTCGTCCGGGATGAATTCGGTGCATTTTAGTTAGATTTTCGATTTTTTTTAAATTTCCTAGTTACTTTGTAATTGAGTCACAATGGTCTGATGTGAATTTTCAAAATTTTCTTTTCTTCGTAATTTTGTTAGACGTTAGTTTTCCAAAATGTTTGAATCGGTAGAGTTTATTTCCAACCCAACGCAGGCAGAGTTATTTCAGATTAATAGGACTGATCTTATGAAAATTGCTGCTCACTATAAAGTTAGTTTTCGTAATTCTTCATCTAAACGTGAACTTCAGATTCTATTAGTTGATTCGTTGCATAAACAAGGCGTTTTTGGTGATGAAGAAAAGTGGGTAGATTATCCTGATCCAGTTGAGGTTAGTTCAGAAGATCTTGCTCTGCAAGTTAAGAAGTTGGAGTTGGAAGCTAAAGAGCATGAAAGAGTTTCGTTAAAAGAGCGAGAAGAATGGGATCGTGAGAAAGAAAGACGGAGAGAGCGTGAGAGACATGAGCTTGAATTGAAGAAGCTTGAGATGGAACAAGCTTGCCGCCTGAAAGAACTTGAGCTGAGAGCTCGTGAAAGGGGAGTAGTTGATGCTCCTGATTTCGACGTGAGTCGCAATATTCGTATTGTTCCTCCTTTTCGAGAACAAGAGGTAGATAAGTTTTTTGCTCTTTTTGAACGTGTTGCCATTAACCTTAAATGGCCGAAAACATTTTGGCCCATGTTGTTACAATGTGTTCTCGTAGGGAAGGCTCAAGAAGCTTATTCTTCGTTATCAGTGGAAGAGTCTCTTGATTATGATCAGGTAAAAGCTGCCGTTCTAAAAATCTATGAACTGGTTCCTGAGGCTTATCGCCAAAACTTTGTAGTCATCGGAAAACTGATGATGAAACCTATGTTGAATTTGTTCGTGAGAAGGAATCAATGTTTGATCGGTGGTGTGCTTCGATGAAAGTAAAATCTTATGAGGATCTTCGTGAGCTGATTCTTTTGGAAGAATTTAAAAACTGCTTACCCAAACGTGTTGTAACGTATCTAAATGAGCAAAAAGTTCTTAAATGTTCTGCTGCTGCTTCCCTGGCTGATGAGTATGTTCTTACACATAAGAACGTGTTTCACGCTGTGCAGAAACTTCCATCTGCTAACAATAATCGCCGGCTTTCGAAACGCCATTCTGAGCGCACTTTGTCCGTGGATAAAGTGGAGAGTTCTAAGCTGGTGTCCTCACTTATTTGTTTTTATTGTAAGAAGCAAGGACACATTATTGCAGAGTGCAATGCACTCAAAAAGAAAAACGTAACCCTAAATCGGTAGGTTTATTGATGACGTCCTCGGCACTTTCGGAAGGACTGGAGTCGTTAGCTTCACAAGCTGATATTTGTAAAGAAAAGGGGTATGTGCCGTTCATAATGGATGGTTTTGTATCTTTGGTTGGTAAAGCAAATCAGCGAAAACCAATC
Source organism: Puntigrus tetrazona (assembly GCF_018831695.1). Classification (NCBI taxonomy): domain Eukaryota; kingdom Metazoa; phylum Chordata; class Actinopteri; order Cypriniformes; family Cyprinidae; genus Puntigrus; species Puntigrus tetrazona. Next base: position 75,938 of record NW_025048240.1, read on the forward strand.
AAGATACTTCGTGACACAGGAGCTGCTCAGAGTTTTATTTTAGAAGAAATATTACCGCTGTCTGATGAGAGCTCTATTGGTTCGAGTGTCTTGGTACAGGGATTTGAGATGGGCTTTGTGAACGTGCCTTTGCACGAGATTGAAATTGAGTCCTCCCTTGTTACTGGCCGCGTTGTTGTTGGGGTGCGACCGTGTCTTCCTGTTCGAGACGTTACGTTTATTTTGGGGAATGACTTGGCGGGAGGAAAAGTTTTTGCTAGCCCTGAGGTAACCAGTGTTCCTTTTCCCTGCATTACTCCTGATGCATTAGCTTGGAAATATCCCTAGGTATTTCCTTCGTGCGCTGTTACTCGCGCTATGTCACAGAGATTAAAAGAGAAAAGCCATGGGAAGTCAGAAGATGGGTGTAAATTCGATCTGAGTGATACGTTTCTCACGAGTTCAGATCTGGGGAAAGTGAAGTGTTCAAATTATGTTGGTTTGGACATCGCCGACAAGAAGCTAGACGAACCTTCTTTGGGGCTTGTTAAATTATCTCTGTCACGCGAGCAGCTTATTTTTGAGCAGAGGAAAGACAAGGAAATGTCGCCCCTCTTTGAAGCTGTTGTTCCTGTTGAGCAACTTGAGAGTGTATCGCAAGGATACTTTGTTGAAGATGGTGTGCTGATGAGGAAGTGGAGACCTTCAAATACTGCTGCTGCTGATGATGAATGGCAGAGTGTTAAGCAGGTAGTAGTTCCTTCCTCATATCGTTTTGAAATCCTGAGACTTGCACATGACGGTCCATTTGCCGGTCATTCGGGAGTAAATAAAACGTATGATCGTTTGCTCCGACATTTTTTCTGGCCTGGATTAAAAAAAAATGTAGCAAGTTACTGCCGAAGTTGCCATGTGTGTCAGAAGATTGGAAAACCGAACCAAACCATTCCACCTGCTCCGCTGTATCCAATTCCAGCTATTGGTGAACCATTTGCGAGAGTGCTGATCGACTGTGTCGGTCCCTTGCCTCGTACGAAGTCCGGTAACCAGTATTTACTGACAATAATGTGTGCATCTACACGTTTTCCAGAGGTAATACCTTTACGGAAAATTACTGCTCCAGTAATGGTGAAATCGCTTCTTAAGTTCTTCTCCCTGTTTGGCCTTCCTCATACTATTCAATCAGATCAAGGTACGAATTTTATGTCTCGTGTGTTTAAACAAGTTCTGGATCAGTTGCATATTCAACACTGCACTTCTAGTTATTACCATCTAGAAAGCCAAGGAGCACTCGAACGGTTCCAGCAGACTTTAAAATCAATGCTTCGTGCGTTCTGTCTAGAGTTTCAGAAAGACTGGGATGAGGGAGTGCCTATGGTTATGTTTGCAGTAAGGGAGGTAGTACAGGAGTCTTTGGGCTTCAGTCCTAACGAGCTGGTGTTTGGACACACTGTTCGTGGTCCACTGAAGCTGATCAAAGATCACTGGTCTAATGACTCGAGTCTAAACAATGTCCTTGACTACGTTTCAGAGTTCCGTTTAAAACTGCACCGTGCATGTGAGTTGGCCAAAGACAATTTGAAGATGTCACAACAGCGAATGAAAAACGTTTCGATCGTGAAAGCTAAACTTCGTAGTTTTTCTTCTAGTGATAGGGTGCTAGTGCTGTTACCAGTATCAGGATCTGCACTGCAGGCCCGTTACTTCGGTCCTTATCAGGTAAAAGAGAAGGTAAGTGAACTTAACTACGTAATATCGACATCCGATCGAAAGAGAAAGACTCGTTTGTGTCACATTAATATGCTAAAACCTTATTTTGAGCGAAAGCCAGATCTGTTTGGACAGAAGTCTTTTGCGTTAACGGTTTCACCCACAGATTCTTCGGTGATCAAAGAACAGGCGCTGCTCAGTGCTGATTCACCTGTCTGAAATTTTGACCTGTCCATTATCTTCTAATACTAATAGCACCTGTGTCTCGATCATAATTGAGGATGATATTGACTTTCCCTCTGCTGAGCTGGTGGTGGGAAGGTTGAAAAATTCTGAGGTGATCCGAAATCTTGACACGTTTCTTTCCCATCTGACTGCTGCTGAATGCGCTGACGTGACTAATGTCATTCGGACTTATAATAACTTGTTTTCTGACATCCCTTCTCGTACTTCGATGATGGAACATGATATTGATGTTGGCGATTCATTGCCTATTAAACAGCACGCATTTCGAGTAAGTCCTGAAAAACAATTGCAGCTGAAAAAAGAGGTGACCTTCATGATAGAAAACGACATAGCCGAGCTTTAGTTCATGGAGCTCACCTTGTTTGCTAGTAAAAAAATCTGACGGCTCATTTCGTTTTTGCACTGATTTTAGACGCGTTAATGCAGTTACAAAACCAGACAGTTATCCTTTGCCTCGCATGGAAGACTGCGTGGATCGTGTCGGAAACGCTGTGTTCGTGACTAAGATCGACTTGCTTAAAGGGTATTGGCAGGTGCCTTTGACTGAGCGCGCAAAAGAGATCTCTGCGTTCGTAACACCTAACCATTTCCTTAACTATACGGTCATGGCTTTCGGTTTACGAAATGCACCGGCAACCTTTCAGAGGTTGGTGAACCGTGTCATCGAAGGCATGCATAATGTGGAGGCTTATTTGGATGACCTAGTGGTCTATAGCGAGTCTTGGTCAGAACACATACAGCAGCTTGACACGTTGTTTAATCGTTTGTCTCGTGCGAATCTTACGGTCAATCTAGCGAAATGCGAATTTGGTCGCGCCACGGTAACTTATTTAGGAAAGATTGTTGGTGGTGGTCAAGTTCGTCCGGTTGAGTCTAAGGTGGAGGCTATCACTCGTTTTCCGGTGCCCAATACACGCCGTGAGCTTCGACGATTTTTGGGTATGGTGGGATATCAAAGCCCTCCTGGTTAACTTTCCTATTTTATCTGCCCCTGATTTTTCATCTCAGTTCTTGCTTGCTGTTGATGCAAGTGACACGGGTGCGGGGGCTGTACTTCTCCAACGAGATCAGGGTGATATTGAGCACCCTGTTTGCTATTTTTCGCGAAAATTTAATAAACATCAGCGACATTATTCCACCATTGAGAAGGAGGCGCTTGCTCTTGTCCTTGCTCTTAAGCATTTTGATGTTTATGTAGGCTCTGTTTCGTATCCGTTGATTGTCTACACGGATCATAACCCCTTAGTCTTTTTGAATCGAATGAAAAATGATAACCAACGTTTGATGCGTTGGAGTTTGTTTCTACAGACGTTCGAATTAGACATTCGACACATTCGTGGTAAAGATAATGTTGTTGCTGATGCTTTATCTCGTGTCTAATTGGAATAAATTGTAACTTTTTCCTGTTTTACATAAAACAAAAGGAAAAGGTAAGATCACTTATTTCTACAATTTATTCACTTAAGGGTGATGGTGTTACGTGTATCTGTGACTTTAATATGATTGAGCCCATAGGTGGTGTTGGGGGAATTCCGTACCATGAGTGGTGACGTCATTGAGGATTCCGGATATAAAGGCCGTCAGGCGAAAATGGCGGTCTCTCTCTCTCTTTCTCTCTCTCTCTCTCTCTCTCTCTCTCTCTCTCTCTCTCTCTCTCTCTCTCTTTCTCTCTCTCTCTCTCTCTCTCTCTCTCTCTCTCTCTCTCTCTTTCTTTGTTCTACGTTTCCCACGGTTCTGGTGGCGTCTCCTTATTGCCTCTTTTGAGGCTGGTATTTTGTTTTGTTCAACGAATTTCGTTTTTATGTGGTTTCTTTTTGATTATCTTATCAGTAGCGGGTAGTTTATTAGTTAACGTTTTGTTGAGTTAGTAAGAGCTGAGGGAGGGAAGTAGTTGTCCGGAAGACTCACCCGTTCTGGTTTTGTTTGTCGGCAGACAGGTAAGAGCTGCAATCCGAGAACAGGGGTAGTCAGGGGCTTGCTTCCTTAGTTTTCCTACCCACGATTTGTTATCCTTCATGTTTCGTTTATAAGTCATGTGAATTGTTTTTTTTATTATTTTGAGAATTATTCAATAAATGGAGGTGTCTTAAATTCATATCGGGTGTTGTGACTCTTTTCGGCCTGTATATTTTTCGTTTGTTTTTATTTAAGCGAGCCACAAATCAGTTATGGACCGTAACAATGGGGTTTATGGTTCCTCTGGCTTGCGTTGTTGGGGACACTTAACTTCTAGGGATTATCGTCGAATTGATTACAGAGACCGTCTCTGCATTTAATAAGAAATTGTTCACTCTCGTCATTATACATCCCTGTCATTGTATTCTTCTGCTTTATACTGTACTGTGTTTTGATGCAACCTGTGTTGTTAAAAGCGCTATATAAATAAAAATGATTGATTGAAATTTCAGAATGATCACTTATTCCTAAAAAAACCTGTATTTCCCATTTCCCTTTTAATTAAACATAATTCTATCCTGCTTTGTGTTAAATCTCCTATTACCACTTGACTACTAGAAAACTCCTAAATTGGTTTTGTTCCCTTCAAACATCAATCATGTCATGTTTTTACACATTTAAGTATTTTCTAGACACATCAGATTTTAAATTTGCCCTCCTGGAAACATCTAATCTTGTGCACATTTACCTTTACATAATGGTTTAATTTTTTTAAAGAGTGTAATTGTGGTGTGCTCTGTTTATGATAAAAGCTCCGTTTATGATAAAAAAGTAAGGATCCTCGTGTCCTGTAAGAGTCACATCTCGTGGCGCTTTGCCAGAAAGAAAGTGTCGCAAATAAGAGAAAAAAATGCAGAATTCTGACTTTATATCTCGCAATTCTGAGAAAAAAAGTGAATTGTGAGATAAAGTATTTTTATTCAGTGGCGAAACGGGCTTCCATATAAGGCAGAGTGGAAAGGCGAGCTAAAAAAAAAAAAAAAAAGCAGCACGTGAGCTTCTGAAAAAAAAAAAAAAAAAAAAAGCGTGAGCTTCCAATGTGACGTCACAACGCAGCGGCTATATGTGGCAAGGTGGGTGACAATGTAACCTTATTGGTTAATTGGCGTGTGATTGTCACCCACAATAGCCAATGAGATTGTGCCCTTATAGTATTTAAGGCTGGAGTCGTGTCACCTGGTGTGCGTCACCGCTGGGACTGTTGTTGATGGAGTGCGCATGTGCAGAGGGTGCGTGGTCTCTGTGGTATGTAGCAGTTAATGGAGGAGTGGGTATGAGGATTAAAAGTAGATCTTTTCTTCCCCTAGTGCGCAAAGTGGCTGGTTGATACTTTGTTCTGGTTACAGGCTGTCCACCTTATGTCAGGTATGTGCGTGTTCTTTTATGCGTAGTTCATGGAGCGGTGACGTTAACTGGTGTCTATTTTATTTAGCTGTGGATTCTTTCGTGTCTGATTTTCCTGCATAATATTTTGTGAGTTGTGAGCAGCGGTAAAACTTGTGCTTATAATAATCCGCTTTTTGGTAAGTGTGATCTTTGTTTTATCCTTTATATGGGAAATTTATATTTTAATAATCACACTCTTTATTTTCAGTACGGTGACGTCTTTCCGATGCCGCGCGTCTAGTTACGAGAATGCGGAAGCGTTTACACGGCGTTTAAAAGGACGGCGCTGCTGTTTTTCTCCTTTCTCTTTGGGATTTTCTTTTCGTTTTCTTTATTTTCCATTTTGTGGTATGTCCACTGTTGTTAATTTTGGTTTGCATCTGTTTCATCATTTAAAAACTGATTGAGACTGGGTTGTTGCACCGTGACTTTTGCCGGTGCTGTGAAAAGTGTCCTGACGCAACTCTGACTTTTGATAACCTGATTCCTGACACTATCGCTCCAGTGAGCCATTGAACTGTTCCATCCAGTATTTGGGTCCTTTTTGTTTGTTTTGAATATTTTTGTTTGTTTAATTTGATGGAAATGTCTTCACTGTATTACCACATGTAATATTACTTTTCTCTTGTTTTGGCTTGCTTTAGGCACTGTCGGTCCCTGAAACTGGGAGGCTAGCTAGCGTCGAGTATTGGTGGTGGTATAATCGCGTGGAGTGCAGTGCTGCTTGGATTCACCTTTCACAGAGTGTGTGTGTCTGCGTGTGTGTGGGATGCACGAGTGCACCATTAGGATCCTCACTTCGCCTAGCCTGCCCTTGCCGTGGGAAAACCTGTGCTGTATCTTTTTCTTTTGTTTCTGAGTATTCTAAATGTCTTTTATTTGTAGGAAACAGAGCTCCCTTTTTTTGGTGACAATGTGATATTGGCCTTGAGACTTAATTATTTATTGTGAATATCTAAAATAAAGTTTTGTACATTGTTCCCACGTCTCTCCGAGTTATTCCGGCCTACGAATCTGTGCTTCCTAATTTTTATTTCCCCGGTTTCTTTTACGGGGTGGCGTAGTCGGTTCCTTTAAATATAACAACTTTTCTTCCACTCAGTATTGCCACATTTTCTGGCGTAGTCGGCAGGATTAGGCTTTTCCTTCTTGGAGAGACGTTAGTACATGTGCTTATATATTTGGGTTGCTCTGTGTATTGTTCTCTTTCTTGTTGATTTTTTTTATTTTTATTTTTTGTAGGATCAAATTTGTGGTGAAACATTTGGTGCAAGGAGAGAAACAGCAGCGTGCGTCCAGTGTGTCTTTCTCTTGTGGTAAGTGAGGTCGGTGGTTAAGTATGGAGGAAGAATTGCGAGAATTAAGGAGATGGTGACTCAGTTGAGAGCAGATAACGACGGTTACGGCAAGAGCAATCCTCTGCTCATTCGGCTCTTAGTGGGCCATCCTCGGTAGATCCTGGGCCTCCTCCTTCCACTTCACGGTCAAGTAATGAGTGTACCGCTCTGCCAGAGAGATACGTTTTTGTACCCCGAGACCGAAAGTGCCCAAAATTTAGTGGCAGGTCCAGCCTTAGTATTGAGGAGTGGATTGAGGAAGCCCAGGCTTGTATGCAGGCACGTTATATGTCTGCATCTGATAAAGCATTCTTCCTCTTTGACCATTTGGAGGAGAAGCAAGGGAAGAGATACGTTACCGTCCGGATGATGAGCGTAATGATCCAGAGAAAATTATTTCCGTATTAAAGGAGTTGTATGGCTGCTCACAATCATATGTTTCTTTGCAGGAGGCTTTCTTCTCTAGGAGGCAGCAAGAAGGGGAGTCTTTGTTGGAGTTCTCCCTTGCTTTGATTGGCCTCCTGGAGCAAGTGAAGCAAAAGTCACCTTATACAATGCCAAATTTTCAAGTTTTATTGCGCGACCAGTTTATCGAGCACGTTAATGACAATGCTTTACGTCGTGAGCTTAAACAATTGGTACGAGGTCAACCCACTCTGACCCTCTTAGATGTACGTGCCGAAGCACTCCGATGGGAACGGGAGGGTATGCCAGGTAGCTCAAGGGGTCGTAGTCATTCGCTTCCCTCTGCATATGGCATTCAATATGGGGTGCGGGGTGAGCCTCGTGAGAACCCTGGGAAGTCTTCTCATGGGTCTGAGTTGGGAGAGGTTAAAGAAATGTTGCGATTGCAGCAGGAACAAATAAGTATGTTAACACAAAGTATTGCCCGTTTACAGGCCCCTCAGCCCCATAGTCGATCTCTTCAGCCACATAATCGTTCCCCTCAGCCTCATGGCCAATCCCCTCGTCGGAACCAGATTGTGTGTCGACGATGTCAGAAACCGGGTCATTTTGCTAGGGAGTGCGATGGAGAGCGCGTACCCACTCGTTACTCGTCGACTGCGTCATCTCAAAATGGTGGACAGTCTGATTTGCCTGCGCCTTCGGGAAACTAGTACCCACCGCGTTGCGGAGTCAAGGCGCGGTTGGGGAAGAAAATGGCTCAAGTACTACTCTAGCTCATTTAATGTCTTCATGCCCACATCTTCTGGTTCGTATCGGTGGTATTCAAGTGCCCTGTTTGGTTGACACTGGGTCTATGGTGTCCACCATCACCGAAAGCTGCTTCCAAACCTATTTTCAGACTTGGGGCGTAGATCGTTTAAAATCGTGCCACTGGCTTCAACTTCGTGCCGCTAACGGTTTGTCGATCCCTTATATCGGCTATATGGAACTAGATATTGAGATGTGTAATCGATTGATTTCTAAGTGTGGGGTTTTGGTGGTCAAAGATCCTCCTGGGGGCATCTGTTCTCAAATTCCCGGAGTATTGGGAATGAATGTTCTCAGTCGATGCTACCAGGAGCTCTTTGGACAGTATGGCCCTGGCTTGTTTGATTCTCCCTCCTCTTTGGAGGCCCCAAAATTCGTATTACAGGCATTACAGTACTGCCATTTAACGGAGGACCGGTCTTCAGTGGTGCGTACTGGTAAGGCTAAGTTGCGGGGTCATAAGCGGTGTCGTATTCCGGGTGGCATGCTAAAGCTTGTACCAGCCACATGCTCTGAACAATATGCGGAAGGAACTGTGCTGTTCGAGCCTCCTGTGTCCGGTTGCCAGCTGGATTGTTGGCCTCACCAGCACTGGTTAAAGTAGTCCGTGGTAGTTTATTTGCCCATGGTTAATGTGGGAACCGCAGACGTAATGTTGTATGCTGGCACAATCTTGGGAACACTCAATAGTGTTCAGGTGGTAAGTTTGCCAGCAGGGATAACTGAGGTAGAGCCAGTGAAGGCTTTAGTGCGTTCTCAGGTTGCGGAGACGGTTATTCCAATTCAAGAACAGATCGAAGCTGTTAATTTATCTGTCCTGTCCGAGGGAGAGCAGGGTGAGGTTAGGGCTCTGTTGAAGCGATACCAATCTGTATTCTCAGCTCATGATGGCGATTTGGGTTGTACAGGTTTGATTTCACATGAGATACCAGTGCTGGATTCAGTGCCCGTTCGTCAGAGGTACAGGCGGATTCCGCCATCAGAATATGACGTTGTCAAGTCCCACATTAACCAGCTCTTGGAGACCAAGGTAATCAGGGAAAGTTGCAGCCCTTACGCATCGCCCATAGTGCTGGTCAGGAAAAAGGACGGTAGTCTCTCCATGTGTGCGTTGACTACCGTCAATTAAACGCAAAGACAAGAAAGGATGCTTTTCCCCTCCCTCGCATTGAAGAGTCCCTCGACTTCTTGACGGGGGCCGGTTGGTTTTCCACTATGGATTTGGCTAGTGGTTACAACCAGGTCCCCGTCCTCGAAAGGGATAAACCCAAGACAGCGTTCTGTACCCCATTTGGCCTATTCGAATTCAACCGTATGCCCTTCGGGCTGTGCAACGCTCCAAGCACCTTTCAGCGTTTGATGGAACGGATGTTCGGGGATCAACAGGGTAGTTCGCTACTGTTGTACCTGGATGATATTGTGGTGTTCTCCACCCCCGCTTCGCAGCATCTGGAGCGCTTGGAGGTTGTGTTGGGTCGCTTGGAGCGTGAGGGCTTGAAGGCCAAATTGGCGAAGTGCGCCTTCTTTCAGAAGGAGGTGAAATATCTGGGTCATGTGATCTCTGCTCAAGGTGTTTCCACTGACCCCAGCAAGATTGAGGCGGTCTCGCAGTGGCGGTGTCCCACCAGTGCGTCTGAACTACGCTCGTTCCTGGGGTTTGCCAGCTATTATCGGCCGTTTCGTGCAGGGCTTTGCGAAGTTGGCAGCCCCTTGCACCAGGTTGTAGCTGAGTGTGCTGCTGGCAGGCCCCGGGTGCGAGCAGGTAAGAGCTTTTCTGACGCTTGGTCGGAGCAGTGCCAACGCAGCTTTGAGGAGTTGAAGGTTAGGCTTACAACTGCTCCAGTGTTGGCATACGCTGACTTCTCCCTGCCGTTTATTTTAGAGGTAGATGCCAGTTATGGTGGCTTGGGGGCAGTCCTCTCCCAGGAGCAGGAAGGGAGAGTTCGACCTATTGCGTATGCCAGCCGCAGTCTTAGGCCCACTGAGCGCAACATGGTTAACTACAGCTCTATGAAGCTGGAGTTCCTGGCGCTCAAGTGGGCCATGGCTGAAAAGTTTCGCGAATATCTGTTGGGGCATAAGTGTATCGTCTATACTGACAATAATCCTCTTAGCCATTTGTTAACCGCGAAGCTTGCTGCGACGGAACAGCGCTGGGCTGCCCAGCTTGCTGCATTTGATTTTACGATCAAGTATCGGTCAGGTAGGAGTAATAGAAATGCTGATGCCCTGTCGAGGCAGGACCCTCTGGCCAGTGTACGGTGAGTGCAGTGTTGCCAGGAACTGAAGTGCCAGCTACGGTTAAGCAGGTTTTGCAGCAGAGCTGCGTCCACCGGCAACTCAAGCAGTAGTCTCTGTTTTGCCTAGTTTTGAGGGTGATATGGGTGTCTGTCAGCAGGCTGACCCGGTAATTGGTCAGGTATTGCGGTTTTGGAGACAAGGGGCCCCCCCCTCCCCAGAGGAGCGTAGACAGCTGCCCAAAGCAGCTCTGCTGCTACTCCGCCAATGGGATCGGCTGGTGGATAAGGAGGAGTGTTGCATCGTCGTGTTTTTCGCCCGATGGAGGTGAGGAGAGGTTCCAGTTGATTCTTCCAGTTGCTCTGTGGGCTGAGGTCTTGGCCCAGGTTCACCAAGGGCATGGACACCAGGGCATTGACCGCACCACTGAGCTGGTACGACAACGCTGTTATTGGCCAGGCCTTGCAGCTGATGTGGCCCAGTGGTGCCGTGAGTGTGAGAGATGCCAGGCTGCCAAAGATGTACAGCCAGTGGCTCATAGTTTTATGGGCCATCTGTTGGCAGAAAGGCCAAATGAGATTTTGGCCATTGACTTCACCTTGCTTGAGCCATCACGTTCAGGAGTGGAGAACGTATTGGTAATGACTGACGTCTTCACCAAATTTACACAGGCGATCCCCACTCGCAATCAGCGGGCAGAAACTGTAGCTCAGGTGCTTGTGTCTGAGTGGTTTTGCAAGTTTGGTGTTCCTGCTCGCATCCACTCAGACCAAGGCCGTTGTTTTGAGTCATCCCTCATCCAGCAGCTTTGTAGCTTGTATCAGGTGGAGAAGTCTCGCACTACCCCATGGCACCCTGCAGGTAATGGGCAGTGCGAGCGTTTCAATAGAACGCTACAAAATCTTTTGCGTACTCTTCCCAGCTCACGGAAGGATGACTGGGTCTCTGCTTTGCCTCAGTTACACTTTTGTTATAACACTACTCCCCATCAAGTGACTGGGGAGTCCCCCTACTTCTTGATGTTTGGACAGGAACCACGATTACCTGTGGATTTCCTGTTGGGTCGTGATCAGGAGAGGGGTTCTGGTAGTGTTAATAGTTGGGTATTGGAACATCAGACAAAACTGCAGGTGGCCTTTGAGGGGCCGGGAACAGCTGCGTATGGCAGCAGAACGCCGTAAGGTGAGGTATGACTCATGTCCGGGATATACCCTGGGCGAAGGCCAGTTGGTCTACCTGCGCAACTATGGGCTAAAGGGTCGTAATAAGATTCACGACCACTGGAGTTCTGTGGTGTATCAGGTAGTAAAGGCGCCTGGAACAGGAGGTTCGGTTTACACCATCGCACCGGTTAATGATGCAAGTAGGGTGAGGCGTGTTCATCGTTCACTGTTGAAAGCCAGAGTAGGGAGGAATCCCTTAGTACTTCCCTCAGAGGATACGGTGTTAGTCTCAGAGGAGCCACTTCCAGAAGAGCCTCCCTCGATGGAGGAAGTTGACTTGGTCAGGGTGGTACCAGAGACTCCGGCTGCTCCCACTGGGTTAGCAAGTCGGGACACGGTGGTGGTAAATTCCAATTCACTAGAGCCTGTGGTGGATTCAGGGGCTGGGATGCCTGTGGCTCCTGGACCATCAAGGCAGGACACCGTTAGTCAATTACTTTTGACTGATTCTGGTCTTTTAGGTCACCTGTACAGTGATGGGGCAGTGAGACGGTCTAGACGGACCACTGCAGGTCATCATTCTAATCGTAATCATCTTCCTAGGGCCGTGGGGAGGGTAGCAAGTGTTGAGACTGAGGCCTCAACCAGCTCTATATCTGCATTGTTCAGGCCTTGGGATTAGGTCAGTTAGACTAATCGTCGGGGCGACGATTCAAGAGCTGGGGGTAGATTGTGGCAAGGTGGGTGACAATGTAACCTTATTGGTTAATTGGCGTGTGATTGTCACCCACAATAGCCAATGAGATTGTGCCCTTATAGTATTTAAGGCTGGAGTCGTGTCACCTGGTGTGCGTCACCGCTGGGACTGTTGTTGATGGTATGTGGTATGTAGCAGTTAATGGAGGAGTGGGTATGAGGATTAAAAGTAGATCTTTTCTTCCCCTAGTGCGCAAAGTGGCTGGTTGATACTTTGTTCTGGTTACAGGCTGTCCACCTTATGTCAGGTATGTGCGTGTTCTTTTATGCGTAGTTCATGGAGCGGTGACGTTAACTGGTGTCTATTTTATTTAGCTGTGGATTCTTTCGTGTCTGATTTTCCTGCATAATATTTTGTGAGTTGTGAGCAGCGGTAAAACTTGTGCTTATAATAATCCGCTTTTTGGTAAGTGTGATCTTTGTTTTATCCTTTATATGGGAAATTTATATTTTAATAATCACACTCTTTATTTTCAGTACGGTGACGTCTTTCCGATGCCGCGCGTCTAGTTACGAGAATGCGGAAGTGTTTACACGGCGTTTAAAAGGACGGCGCTGCTGTTTTTCTCCTTTCTCTTTGGGATTTTCTTTTCGTTTTCTTTATTTTCCATTTTGTGGTATGTCCACTGTTGTTAAGTTTGGTTTGCATCTGTTTCATCATTTAAAAACTGATTGAGACTGGGTTGTTGCACCAGTGACTTTTGCCGGTGCTGTGAAAAGTGTCCTGACGCAACTCTGACTTTTGATAACCTGATTCCTGACACTATCGCTCCAGTGAGCCATTGAACTGTTCCATCCAGTATTTGGGTCCTTTTTGTTTGTTTTGAATATTTTTGTTTGTTTAATTTGATGGAAATGTCTTCACTGTATTACCACATGTAATATTACTTTTCTCTTGTTTTGGCTTGCTTTAGGCACTGTCGGTCCCTGAAACTGGGAGGCTAGCTAGCGTCGAGTATTGGTGGTGGTATAATCGAATCGTGGAGTGCAGTGCTGCTTGATTCACCTTTCACAGAGTGTGTGTGTCTGCGTGTGTGTGGGATGCACGAGTGCACCATTAGGATCCTCACTTCGCCTAGCCTGCCCTTGCCGTGGGAAAACCTGTGCTGTATCTTTTTTTTCTTTTGTTTCTGAGTATTCTAAATGTCTTTTATTTGTAGGAAACAGAGCTCCCTTTTTTTGGTGACAATGTGATATTGGCCTTGAGACTTAATTATTTATTGTGAATATCTAAAATAAAGTTTTGTACATTGTTCCCACGTCTCTCCGAGTTATTCCGGCCTACGAATCTGTGCTTCCTAATTTTTATTTCCCCGGTTTCTTTTACGGGGTGGCGTAGTCGGTTCCTTTAAATATAACAACTTTTCTTCCACTCAGTATTGCCACATATAGAAGACCCCGCTCGCGCTTCTAACGGCAGACGCGTATCTAGTTGAGTGAGCGGTTAGAAGCAGCGACTGATTCCACTCACTTAAACTATTCAGATTTACGATTTACAGACAGTCTTTTCAGAATATTCACACTGTTCACAAATGTCTACAACTGAGGGCAAGCCTCTCGCTCGAGCCGCCTGGGCTTCGAAACCTTCGAGTTTCAAAAGTGTCGATTCAAACGATTCGATGGAGAACAGCCCAGCAGCTGAGATGGACATCAACAGCAGTAAGTAGTGTTATTTTACTTTCTCGGTCTGAGCTCAGTCTTTGGCTCAGTTTTTGACTTTGCTTTCCAGCAAAATATGAACTTGTATGCTCGCTCGTCCAGAGGAGCCAAACAGCTCAGAGAGATATTTTTGTCATACTATGGGCTATCTATAACAGTTTAATAACGAAACCCCAGAATTCATAGAGCCAATAAATATTACAAAACAATAGGGTAAACAGAGCAAACTGAACAGAAACTTTTTTGTTAGCAATGCAAATTTATTCATAAAATAGTTTAGCAGGTGGAAAGCTACATGACATTTCTTACTAGTTCTTGAAGCAGTTAAACTTAAAAGATTCGCTGTTAGTAGACTCTGAACACAACTAAGACGTCACGATAAGAGGTAAAACCGGCCTTTACCTTAACTGCAGATTTTTCTATATCTCATTATTAGAGCTGTACTATTTTCAGCTTGAATCAGTTCACTGTCAGAAATGTGTCAAAGTAATCTGTTTCTGATCTGTGGTTAGAGATGTTTGTTTCTAATATTTTTCTGTTTTCTCTTCTTCATTCCAGGCACAGCTATCAAAGGGAAGGGGAAAGCGAGAGTCGTCTTCAGGAAGCTGTGCAAAGCTGTGAAGCGGCGGTTCTTCCGCGGGCCGGACCGAGTGGAGAGTCTCTCAGCTCAGACGGACGCTCATCTGGACGATCATGAGGGGACGCCTGTCCCAGGTCCGTCAGCTGCCGTGGATCCTGCTGTTCCTGAGCTGCTGTGTCTGCCGGGGCAGGTGTGCGCCGATCTGGAGCTGCCGCTGTATGTGCCGTGTTCCTCCAGGATCATCGAGAAACGCCTGTTCCAGATTCATCTGCTCTGAATCCGAGTCACAGTGAGCCATTGTTACTTTACTTATTGTTATTTCTGTCTGTCAATAATTAATTGGCAGCATCTGTTTCCACTAAGTGTAAATAGCAATAGAGGTTATTTTGCAGTGAAAATAGCATATTTTCTTAGCTATTGATTCAGTTTAAACTAAGAGCAAATAGCAATGGATTCTATTGACACCATTTTCTGTTATTTATACAACTTATTGCAAAAGTGCCAATTATCTGCATCTCCGTACTGTAGTACATTATAAAACAGTATGCAATAGTAATGTATTAAATGTACAGTAGACTTAATAAGACTTAATAATTTGACAATGACATTTGTTGTGCTGTTTCCATGTTTAATTAGTAGTTCACAGTAATCTGTGGTCAGGGATGTTTCTAATGGTTTGCTCTTCATGTGTTTCAGAAAAAGCTAAGAAAGGAAGGAAGAGAAAAGCTGTCCGTGCCTTCTTCCGAGAGCATGTAAGGCTGTGAAGCAGCTCTTCCCCTGCTGTGACCAGGACAGAGTCCAGCCTCCTAAAGCAGAGCCGCATCTCAAGCAATCCCAGCTCGTTCTGCCGGAGGAGCAGGACCAGGTCTCTGCAGACCTCCAGTCCTCTCCTGAGGAGGAAGAAGATGTCCCGAGATTGAGGCCCATGATGCAGTTCTGCTCTCTCCAGTGTCTGGTTCCGGGTCCGGTTCAGTGTCACCGTCGATCAAGTCAGAAAAGACACCGGACACAGTGTCTCCTGATCCAGAAATCGATTTGCCCCAAGGTGAGCCATTACCGCTTGGCAACATGTCATTTCTGCTCTGTCTTATTTTCTCTTTATTGATGCTATAGACTTTTCCAAATTTACTAGCCACTCAACATTTTCACTGGCCATCATTTTGTTGTTGGGAAATTACATCAACTTTTAACTTCAACTCTGCTGTTGACAATCAAAGGAACTTACAGTCCATCTTCTGTTTCTGTGTGCTTTTCAGGATCCACTGTGTCTTTGTTTGAAGTGGGACATTTGATCGCTTCCGGGAACTTCGGCAAAGGTCTATGAGGGAACACATTTATTCAGCGACAAAGTGAAGGTCGCTCTGAAGTGTATTCCCAAGCGCCAAAGCGGACCGCTATCTTGACATTGTAAGTTGGCTAAACCTGCAGAATAAGTGTGTTTTATAACCTGTAGCTGACATGCAGCTGGAACAGAAGACGGCAAACTAACAGATCTTGTGTTTGTCTCTCCTCAGCCTGGTCACTCCAAACCGGTGCTTGCTGAAGTGGCTCTGATGCTCCGGCTGGGAGAAGCTCCCTTGTGCCCCAACATCATTCGGCTACACCAGTGGGTGGAGAATGAGAGCAGCTTCACTCTCATTATGGATTACCCTGAACCCTGCAGGACCTTGGAGGATTACATCTTGTTCAACGGCCCCATCAGTGAAGCACAAGCACGCTTGTTCATGTATCAAGTGCTTGATGCCGTCAAACACTGCCATAAGCATGGAGTTTATCACGGTGATATCCGCTCAAGGAACATCCTGGTAACTCTCCACAGTCTGGAGCTCAATCTCATTGACTTCCGCTGCGCTCGTCTGATCCGCAGCGAGGGATTTAACAGCAGCGAATACCAAGGTGAGTCCTGCTGATGATCACGTGACGTTGTGTTGTTGATGGTGAAGCGTACAGAAGCACTGAAACCGTGTGTCTTTTTTTAACAGGATCAGAGGCATACACCCCTCCTGAGGTCCTCATGCACTCTGTTTTCCACGCCGCAGAAGCAGACGTCTGGGCACTGGCAGTTCTGCTCTTTGAGATCATGCACAGATATCTGCCATTTGAAAGCTTTGATGCCATTCAGCATGGCTACCTCAAGATGGATCCCACCTTATCCACTGGTAAGCACTCAGTATAAATAACCCTCTGGTTATTTGAGTTAATTTCCTGCGTTTATATGTTATTTTGATATTAATTAGGTATTTTCTAGATAATAATTATATGTTTGTGATGTTTTGAAATGCTTCTTTGCACTCTTTAAGTTATTTATCCGATGGAGACTTTTATTTTGAAAGACGGCTTGCCGGAAAAGGCGCTGCGCCCGCTGAAACACGGAAACAGAGACCGCGGAGATCGCAGAGAAGGAGAGCACGCGTACAGAAGCGGAGACGGAACAAAGTTAACATAAATAATTAAGGACACTTTAAAAGGAAAAAGGAAATTAGCATCGTTTTGTTTTATTTTAACTTTGATATTTTAACACCTGGTTGAAAGGGAGAACAAGGTAGAGCATTTCACTAATATATACGTAAATTACATGTCGTATTGTGTTTTATGTGTTTGCTTTATTAAATTTGAGCAGCTTTACGTAGTTTAAGTTAATTGTTAGTATTAATAGTAAAGTTTTGAGTAATTACTTTGTTTCATTTATATGAATGTGAATTCATTGTAGATTCTATATTGTTTATTTTTCTACTTTAGCTCTTACGGTGTTGTGACAATAAAAACACAAAAGGAAGGCAACACAACATCAGTGATTGAGTCAAATCCTTTACTTATCAACCGGGCTGTTACAGTAAGAGCTTCCCTTTACTCTGAAGAGTAAGTGCTTTACGTAGAAGATCTACTGCTTCACCTCAGGAGTCTTACCTCTGGCAGAAAGCTGTCTAATGATAACCAAAGGAGTTGATGTGAGTCTGTGATTGTCCTGTAAAAATAAAAATAAAAAAAATGGATGTTTCTGAAAATAAAGATCCAGACCAGCAGGTTGAAAACCCTCATAATGGAACAGAAAAGAGGAGCTTCACCGTTCTGATCGACAACGGAACCCTACAGAGAGAAGATGCGTGCGTATAAAAGAGAGGAGGCCCTGAAAAGGGAAAAGGATTGAATCAGTTGTGCGAACAATGGAAAGACCTGGCTCGCAGCACAGGGAACAGCTAAAGACAGATGTTCATGAAAGCCAGCTCATAGCGCTTATTAATACACTAGAGAAAGGAAGAGATGATGTTATGCAGGTCTACCTAGAAATTAGAGACTACATCGCTCCATCCAGTGACACTAGACGTAGAATCGATACTTGTGAAGCTGTAACAAAAGATATTTCGAAGATCATTTTTGACAGAATGGCGTGCCTTGAGGACTTTGACCGAGAAAATGTGAAACACAGTCTTCGTGAGTTACTGCAGCGTGATTATGCACGTTCTGTCTACGGATCCACAGTCTCACGCCCCACATCATCAAAGTCTACAGTTATGTCCATAGCAGCTAAGCGGGCAGAAGCAGCAGCTGAATTAGCAGTCAAAGAAGCAGAATACTCAATGATACAAGAGATCGAGGCTCAGAAGTGTGAACTGGAAAAACTAAAGGGAGAGAAGGATCTAAAAGCAGCTAGAGCCAGACTGCAGGCCTATGATCAAGAAATGGCGCTGGAAAACGTCATTCATTCTTCAGACTTAAATAGGAAGGAACAGCGGGATGTAAGTGTAGTGCCACATCAGCATGTGACTCCATCTCCTCTCCAAAATTCCACCAACATTGCAGCAACATCCTCACCTCCAAAATCTGATATATCATATCTCGCTCAAGCTGTTCAAGATAGCATAGCTCTGAACAGGCTGCCTACTGCAGAACCATCTGTGTTCAGTGGTGATCCTCTCCAGTTCATTGAGTGGAAAGCTGCATTTGTGTCGCTCATTGATGGAAAGGCCATTTCTTCTACTGACAAACTGCACTATTTAAAAAGGTATGTTGATGGACCTGCTCGTAAATGTCTGGGTGGTATCTTTTACAGAAATGATAATGAGGCTTATAATGATGCATGGAACAAGCTGAACCAACGGTATGGGCAGTCATTTGTCATACAGAAGGCATTCAGGGAAAAGCTAGCCAAATGGCCTAGGATTCAGCCTAGGGATGCTGAAGGTTTCAGAGATTTCTCTGACTTCTTGAATGCATGTCAGCAAGCTATGCCTCATGTCAAAGGGCTTGAAATACTAAATGACTGTGATGAAAATCAGAAACTTGTACACAAATTACCAGACTGGGCAGCAGCACGTTGGAACCGTCGGGTAACAGAGACACTGATTGAGACTCACGACTTTCCAAAGTTTATCGATTTTGTGACCTTCATGTCAATGGAAGCAGAGATTAATTGTAATCCTGTCACCTCCTTCAGCGCTCTTACGTGCCTCTGAACCAACTTTGGAAAAACGGAACCTTACGGACAGTAAAAGAAACAGGGCTAATGTCTTTCATACTCAAACAGCCATGGAAGATAAACAAAATGATGAAAATGAACAAAGGCCCACTAAAGGAAATTACAAAGGTGTTTCTTTTGCAAAGACAGTAAGCATAACATTCATAGCTGTCCTAAATTTCTGTCAAAATCATTAGAAGATAGACGAAATTATGTGAAGGAGAACAAACTCTGCTATGGTTGCATGAAACCAGGCCACAGCGCAAAAAGACTGCCGTCACCGTCTATCCTGTGACATCTGTAGACGTAGACATCCAATGTGTCTACATGATGAAAATTATGGAAAGAAAGTCACACTGCACCAATCTCAAACCAAGGTGACACTGAGACGGCAACTGCTACTTCTCACAAAGTAGAGAATGATGAGCCATCCACAAACACTTCCATGATCGTGCCAGTGTGGGTATCAACGGAGAGGAATCCAGGCTGTGAAAGGCTTGTTTATGCTCTGCTTGACACCCAGAGTGATACTGTGTTTGTTGACCGAGAGCTGAGCAACAAGTTACAAGCTGACTCCTGTCCTGTGAGACTGAAGTTGACAACCATGACCGCAAAGGATGTTATCATGCCAAGTCAAAAGGTATCAGGTCTCAAAGTAAGAGGCTACAGCTCTTCTGTTATCCTCAACCTGCCCCTGCTTACACTAAAGACTCCATTCCAGTGAACCATACTCACATCCCTACTTGTGACACAGCACGACATTGGAAGCATCTCTCTTCACTGGTTGACAAAATTCCACCTCTGCAGGATTGTGAGGTTGGTCTCCTCATAGGCTACAGCTGTCCAAAGGCTTTAGCACCAAAACAGGTAATTCTAGGAGGAGACGATGAACCTTACGCAGTCTATACAGACCTAGGATGGAGCATTGTTGGTCGACTGTCTTCACACCATGAATCACAAAGCTTCAACACCATTTGTCACAGAGTCAGCACTAAAGAGCTCCCTCCAGTGACCCCAGCAGATGTAATAAAAGTATTGGAGTCTGATTTCAAAGATGCTGGCAAAGATGATAAAACTGTTTCACAGGATGACATCCTCTTCTTGACCAAACTGCAACAAGGCATAAGGAAGAATGAAGACGGGCATTACGAGATGCCTCTGCCCTTCAAAAGGAGACCCTATTTACTTAACAAGCAGCTAGCCATCGTAAGACTCAATCATCTTAAAAGGAAATTGCTAAAAGATGAAAAATACATGGAACACTATGTGAAGTTTATGGAAGAAGTCATGGAAAGGGTGATGCAGAAGAAGTGCACAATGAAGGAAAGGATGGTGAGAATTGGTATGTCCCTCATCATGGGGTGTTTCACCTAAGAAGCCAGACAAGCTCCGTGTTGTCTTCGACTGCTCCGCCAAGTACCAGGGAACCAGTCTCAATGACCACTTACTCCAAGGCCCAGATTTAATGAATAATCTGACTGGTGTTCTCGTCACGATTCAGAAAACATCCGTGGCCCTTATGTGCGATGTTGAACGGATGTTTCACCAATTTCATGTAGAAGAAGCGGATCGAAACTACCTCCGATTTCTCTGGTGGAAAAATGGTGACTTGGCTTCACAGCCACAAGAATATCGAATGAAGGTCCATCTTTTCGGTGCAACCTCATCACCTGGATGCGCCAACTATGGTCTGAAACATTTGGCTAAAGAGAATGAGTGTATGTATCCTCTTGGCTCAAAATTCATCACAACAGACTTTTATGTAGATGACGGTGTCATCAGTGTAGCCAACACAGAAGAAGCTATCCAGGTAGCAAGAGAAGCTCAAATCAACTGTGTGCCTTAGGTGGTCTTAGACTTCACAAATTCATTTCAAATGACAAAGTTGTACTGAATAGCATTCCAACTTCGGACGAGCAACTGGAGTAAAGGCGCTTGAACTCAACTTTGATGACATGCCTTTAGAGAGAGCTTTGGGGATCCACTGGCATGTTGATTCTGACAACTTCAGATTCTCTGTTGACCTCAAAGACCAGCCAGCAACACGTCGTGGCATACTATCCACAGTTGCGTCTCTGTATGATCCCCTAGGCTTTATTGCTCCTTTCCTGCTCAGTGGAAAATTGGTGCTTCAGGAAATGTGCAGAAACGGAACTGGTTGGGATGACCCCTTCCTAAAGAATTGCAGTCAAGTTGGGAGCATTGGAAAGCTGATCTGTGAACTTGGAAAAAATCTGCATATCCCGCTGCTATGTGCCTGCAAACTTTGGAAAGGTTGTCAAAAGGAGCTGCATCACTTCTCTGATGCGAGCAACAGCGGATATGGCCAGTGTACCTATTTGAGATCAATAAGTGAAGAAGGAAACATACATTGTGCCCTGGTCATTGGTAAATCCAGAGTTGCTCCCATCAAGGTCCAGACTATTCCGAGGCTTGAACTGACAGCTGCTGTCATCTCAGTTGCCATGAGCAATATGCTTAAACAGGAGCTGGATTATGCGGACATAGAAGAGCACTTCTGGACTGACTCTCAAGTGGTGTTGGGATACATTAACAACGAAGCACGTCGCTTTCACACATTTGTAGCGAACAGAGTGCAGAAGATACATCTCAGCACTACTCCTCAACAGTGGAAATATGTTCCCACTAATGAAAACCCTGCTGACCATGCATCAAGAGGTTTAAACACTAATGAGATTCTAACATCCAATTGGTTGACAGGGCCAGATTTCCTGTGGAAGAAGGATAAACCTCCTGTGGCAAATATTGACATAGCACTAACGATTGGAGATCCTGAAGTCAGACAGGCTCAGACACTGAGTTCACATACAACAGAAGTCTGTCTCTCAGATCGCTTGTCAAAGCTGTCTTCATGGTCTGGAGTTGTCCAAGCTGTGGCTCGCCTCATTCGCAGAGCAAAAGGAGACAAATCCAACAGTTACAGTACTGTAGCTGAACGAGAAGATGCAAAATGCTTAATTGTTAAAGATTTACAAAGAAACAACTTTCCAGAGGAAATCAAATTACTGAGAAAGGGGCTCAGCTGTCACCTAGCAGCAGGTTGTACCGTCTTGATGCCTTCCTAGATCAAGAAGGAGTACTCAAGGTGGGAGGAAGGCTCTGCGATGCGTCTTTACCTAAGCTTAATCAAACACCCAGTGATCATTCCTAAAGATCACCACATAACAAAGATGATCATCTCTCACTGTCATGAGAATGTCAAGCACCAAGGAAAGGGTCTCACAGTTAATGAGATCAGATCACAAGGATACTGGATTCCAGGAATGAACAGAGCAGTAGCATCCCATGTGCATCACTGTGTGACATGTAGGAAGCTCAGAAGACCAACCGAAGAACAAAGAATGGCCAATCTCCCACCAGAGCGTACAAATCCATCCCCACCATTCACATATTGTGGTATGGACTGCTTTGGACCCTTTATCACTAAACAGGGTCGAAGGGAGAATAAAAGATACGGCCTCATCTTCACATGTTTCAGCTCTAGAGCTATTCATATCGAAATGCTGGACAATATGTCTACCGATGCTTTCATCAATGGTTTGCGCTGTTTTATTGCATTGCGTGGAGCAGTGCGCCAAATTAAATGTGACCAAGGCACCAACTTTGTAGGAGCCAAGAATGAGCTGAAAAATGCTCTTAAGGAGGTTGATGCAGATCGACTGACTGTGTTCTTAGCTGAGAAGCAGTGCGACTTTGTCCTAAATGCACCCCATGCAAGTCATACTGGTGGGGTATGGGAGGCAAATCAGAACAGTGAGGAATGTTCTTCTCTCAACTCTCTCACTCTCTTCTGGAAGACTGGACGATGCTTCACTGCGGACATTCTTTTATGAAGCTATGGCAATCGTAAACAGCAGACCACTCTCAGTTGATAACTTAAACGACCCAAACAGCCTTGCACCTCTCACACCTAATAACCTGCTTACAATGAAGTGCATCCCAGCATTGCCACCACCCGGCAGATTTATTAGAGAAGACATCTATGCAAGGAAGAGGTGGCGTCATGTTCAGTACCTTGCAGAGCAATTTTGGAGTCGTTGGCGTAAAGAATATCTGTCCAACATTGCCACTAGACAGTGCTGGCACACAGCAAAGAGAAATCTGCAAGTAGGAGACATTGTCATGGAAAAGACTGATCTGCCCAGAAATGAGTGGCGACTGGCCAGAGTAACGGAGACTACTACAGATAAAGACGGGCTTGTGAGAAGAGTCAAGATATGCTTTGGTGACCGGAATCTAGAAAAGGATGGTCGTCGCCTGAACAAGCTGTCTGTCATTGAGCGCCCAGTACAGAAGCTGGTCCTGTTGCTAGAAACAGTCTAGCTAATTCTAAGAGCAACCAAGTGTATCCTTTTCTTCATATGACTTACATTCCAGAATTAATTTACTTTAGTATGAACACTTTATGTGCGTGCTTTTGAGCAGAAGGTCATCTTTAATTGAAAATCATTTGTAATTTGTTCTTTAAATGTTACAAAAAAAAAAAAAAAATTACTCTTGATTGGTGGGAGTATAAATAACCCTCTGGTTATTTGAGTTAATTTCCTGCGTTTATATGTTATTTTGATATTAGTTAGGTATTTTCTAGATAATAATTATATGTTTGTGATGTTTTGAAATGCTTCTTTGCACTCTTTAAGTTATTTATCCGATGGAGACTTTTATTTTGAAAGACGGCTTGCGAAAAGGCGCTGCGCCCGCTGAAACACGGAAACAGAGACCGCGGAGATCGCAGAGAAGGAGAGCACGCGTACAGAAACGGAGACGGAACAAAGTTAACATAAATAATTAAGGACACTTTAAAAAGGAAAAAGGAAATTAGCATCGTTTTGTTTTATTTTAACTTTGATATTTTAACACCTGGTTGAAAGGGAGAACAAGGTAGAGCATTTCACTAATATATACGTAAATTACATGTCGTATTGTGTTTTATGTGTTTGCTTTATTAAATTTGAGCAGCTTTACGTAGTTTAAGTTAATTGTTAGTATTAATAGTAAAGTTTTGAGTAATTACTTTGTTTCATTTATATGAATGTGAATTCATTGTAGATTCTATATTGTTTATTTTTCTACTTTAGCTCTTACGGTGTTGTGACAATAAAAACACAAAAGGAAGGCAACACAACATCAGTGATTGAGTCAAATCCTTTACTTATCAACCGGGCTGTTACACTCAGTTTTCCTGTTCAGATGACGCGTTTACTGTTACGTTTGATGTGAGGATACTAACCATGCTCTCTCTGAACTCTTCCCAGCATACCATGACCTTATTTTCCATAGTTTGAGCCGTAATCCAGCTCACCGGCTGACGCTCCAGCAGCTGGAAGAGCACCGCTGGATGATACTCTGGAGGTCTAGGTAAAACGAAGACTGTTTTCATGCACATCAGAGCACAGGCAGACAGCAAAATACAAAGAATGAAAAGAATATAATATTTCAGAGTGCTGCTGTCTGTAGAAACTAAAACATAGAAAAAGTGCATGGAAACATAGTTACTTAGTGCTTCACAAATTCTTAATGAAAGGTAAATCATAAATGTAACATTGATGCTTCTTAAGTAACATTAATGTAAAAAAAGAAAATAACATTTTAAAAATACTATTCTAGAAAGTAAAGTAAGTCACTACTTGGTGGCTTTTAGTGACATTAACATAAGAGATGAAAGAAATGAATAATTACAAAAAGTAAAGAAAAGTTTTGAAAAGAAAAAAATAAAACAAGATAAGAAAAGATAAAATAAATAATTACAAAAAGCAAAGAAAAGTTTTGAAAAAAAAAAAAAAAACAACATAAGAAATGAAAAAAAGTAAAAATACTTTTGAAAAAAAAATATATATATATTTTTGTAATAATCAGTCACAAATTTGTGGCGTTTTAGTGACTAACATAAGAAATGAAAAAAAAAAAAAAGACAAAAAATGTAAAGCATATTTTTGAAAAGAAAATAATAATAATAAAAAAAGAATATTTTGTAATAATCAGTCACAAATTGGTGGCTTTTTAGTGATATTAACATAAGAAATGAAGAAAAATAATTACAAAAAAAGTAAAGAAAAGTTTTGAAAAGAAAAAAATAAAACAACATAAGAAATGATAAAATAAATAATTTAAAAAAGTAAAGAAAATTTTTAAAGAAAAAAAACAACATAAGAAATGAAAAAAAGTAAAAATACTTTTGAAAAAAAAATTGTAATAATCAGTCACAAATTTGTGGCGTTTTAGTGACTAACATAAGAAATGAAAAAAAAAAAAGGCAAAAAAAGTAAAGTATATTTTTAAAAAGAAAATAATAATAATAATAAAAAAAAATTGTAATAATCAGTCACAAATTGGTGGCTTTTTAGTGACTAACATAAGAAATGAAAACAAAATAATTACAAAAAGTAAATAAATTTTTTTAAAGAAAAAAACAACAACATAAGAAATGAAAAAAAAGTAAAAATACTTTTGAAAAAAAAAAAAAATTGTAATAATCAGTCACAAATTTGTAGCGTTTTAGTAACTAACATAAGAAATGAAAAAAAAATGACAAAAAAGTAAAGCATATTTTTGAAAAGAAAATAATAATAATAATAATAAAAAGAATATTTTTGTAATAATCAGTCACAAATTGGTGGCTTTTTAGTGACATTAACATAAGAAATGAAAAAAAAATAATTACAAAAAAAGTAAAGAAAAGTTTTGAAAAAAAAAAGTAAAACAACATAAGAAATGAAAAAAGTAAAAACACTTTTGAAAAAAAACATTTTTGTAATAATCAGTCACAAATTTGTAGCGTTTTAGTGACATTAACACAAGAACTGAAAATAATTTTTAAAAAGTAAAAATATTTTTGAAAAGAAAAAATACACCACATAAGAAATAAAAAAAAAATGACAAAAAAGTAAAGAATACTTTTTAAAAGAAAATGAAAAAATTATATTTTGTAATAATCAGTCACAAATTGGTGGCTTTTAGTGATATTAACATAAGAAATGAAGAAAAAATAATTACAAAAAGTAAAGAAAAGTTTTGAAAAGAAAAAAATAAAACAACATAAGAAATGATAAAATAAATAATTTAAAAAAGTAAAGAAAATTTTTAAAGAAAAAAAAACAACATAAAAAATGAAAAAAAGTAAAAATACTTTTGAAAAAATATATATATATTTTGTAATAATCAGTCACAAATTTGTGGCGTTTTACTGACTAACAAGAAATGAAAAAAAAAGTAAAGCATATTTTAAAAAAAAATAATAATAAAAAAAAGAATATTTTTGTAATAATCAGTCACAAATTGGTGGCTTTTTAGTGACATTAACATAAGAAATGAAAAAAAGAATAATAATTACAAAAAAAGTAAAGAAAAGTTTTGAAAAGAAAAAAAAATAAAACAAGATAAGAAATGATAAAATAAATAATTATAAAAAGTAAAGAAAAACTTTAAAAAGAAAAAAATAAAACAGCATAAGAAATGATAAAATAAATAATTGAAAAAAGTAAAGAAACATTTTTTAAGAAAAAAAAACAACATAAGAAATGAAAAAAAAGTAAAAATACTTTTGAAAAAAAAAATTTTTATAATAATCAGTCACAAATTTGTGGCTTTTTAGTGACATTAACATAAGAAAATGAATAATTATTACAAAAAAGTAATTATCCCCTCCTAGGATCGCCACCTTAACGTGGTGGAGGGGTTTGAGTGCCTGAATGACCCTAGGATCTAGGTTGTCCGGGGCTATATGCTCCTGGTAGGGTATCCCAAGGCAAACAGGTCCTAGGTGACAAGCCAGACTAAGAGCGGTCCACCCCCACCCCTTATGAACAACAAAAATAACGTGGCGTCACCTGGTACGGAGCCAGGCCTGGGGCTAGGGCCGGCATGCGAGCGCGCCTGGTGGCCGGGCACAGCCCGAAACAGCAGCGTGGGGCCATCCTCCCGTGGGCCCACCAACCCCTGGACACAGAATCTGGTTTTAGGGACATGGAATGTTACGTCTCTGGGGAGGAAGGAGCCTGAGTTCCCTTTCAGTCGGTCACTCCGAGTCACGTCGGATGACCGACGAATTGGGGATCTCGCTTCGAGAGACCAATCTACTTCGAGTGTATCTAAACGAGCCAATTGAAGATTGGCATGCGCTAATCGCATCCAGCTGCCGCTGATCACAGCGCGTGTATAAATAAGCAGCGGGTGCAGCGCATATTCAGCTTTTAACCGGGCCGAAGCGTGACTGTTCCGCTCAAAGGCGATCTCACGAGTGTTGGAGTACGGCGTTTCAGCGGAGGTCGTTTTCCTGCGTCCGAGTGGATTGCCACAATCAGGCTGCACTACCCCCTGTTTGTGTGCAAAACGGCTATCCCCTGTTGCCGCAGCACTAAAAGAAGCATTCGCGGTGCGTCTTTTTAAAGACGACGTTACGTCTGGCAAACTCGGCGCGTCTTGGAAGACAGCGTGGGTCTTGCTTCAGGCGACGTACACCCGTGTGTTTCTGGATGCGGTTGTTACCTGGTGTTAGGTGATGGTCACAATCGTTGCCTCATGTGCCTGGGCTGAGCATGCTGAGGTGGCGGTTGTGGATGAATCATTTCCTCGCAGGAGATGGTCATCTCGGAGTGATGGGCGGGCTCTGTCGCCTTGAAAAAGGAGGCGGAGCTTGTGTTTGCTCGACTTGGTTCTCATCCTGGCTGCAGACAGGTGGGTTCCATTTCGTTGTGACACAAAGCTTAAACTCTGCAACCAGTGGAGCTGCAAAGGGGCAGTCTGGACCCTCACGTGGGGTATCAGCTGTACCCTCTTGGGCTCCCCCTGATGATCAGAAGTCAATCGCTGCATCGGAAGGTGAGCCAGACATTTCTGGAAGTGAAGATCCGGTTGCTCTGCGTCTACCAGGCGTTGAATGTACTGGATACAGATCTAGAAATGGTGGCTATGCTTGCCCAGGCCGCCGAGGTGATCGATCAAGTGGAAACCTCCACTGTTTCCCGGGCCCTCGAGGCTGGATGATTGGTATTTAAGGGTGGCTCGCGCTGGTTCTCAGGGCCCCACCCTGGTACCTTTCTTCCCGGAAGTGCATGAGGAGCTTACTGGGATGTGGAAAGCACCTTTCACTGCCAGAAACTGCCCCAGTGGCTCCTCCTCCTTCACCACCCTTGACAGCGGCACAGCCAGGAGTTCTGGTGATCGCCCCCAGTGGAGCGGTCAGTTGGGATGCAGCTGTGTCCCAATGCCGCTTCCGCTTAGTGCGGTGATCCTGTACTCCTCCCAGGCCTACAGGTACTCGCTCGGCTCTGAGCGGCAGTGCCTTGTGCGGCCTGTGGACAAGCTGCGTCTGCAGTACACGCTTGGCGTTGTTGCAGGTTCATCAGGCCAAGGCACTGAAGGATCTGCACAGGGGTGGTCATGACCGGAAGTTCTGAAAGAACTCTGTATCGTGATGGACCTCGCGCCACGAGCGGCGAAGGTCTACAACGCGGTCTCTGGGTTGTCACGATGGCCACTACGGTGGTCCAGAAACGCCATCTGTGGCTGTGTCTGGTCGACATGCGCGCGAGGTAGACAGGACCACGTTCCTTGAATGCCCCCATGTCCCAGACCGGCCTCTTCGGCGACGCAGTGGAGAACTTTGCCCAGCAGTTCTCCGCTGCCCAGAAGCAGACTGAGGTAAGAAACATCCTGCCTCGGCGTGCAGCTGCTGCCTTCACCCAGCCGCCGACGGCCCGCCTCAGCCAGCTTGTCGCCGAGGTGCCCCTGCTGCCGCCCCGCTCCGTGCAGCCAACGCAGCAGCCCCATCTAGGCAGCACCATGGAGCTGGCAGCAGGGCAGCCACCCAGCCTGTCCAGGCTCCTGCCAAACCTGGAGGAAAGCGCAGGTGCAAGAGGCCCTCAGATCCGGGGATGGAGGAAGCCGCTCTGCCGGGCAGAGAATGTTGCCGCTACCTAAAACCTCGACAAGGGTGGTTTCCTCTGTCTCTGGGCTAATATGCAGCAGTGGGAAGACTGGGAGGACGAACCAGCGGCCTACCCGCCTCACTTCTGCGGGATGCAGGTAAGAGTTGCACACACTCAGACCCGCTTCGGACCGGCCACGAGGCGCCCGAGCCGGGTCCCTGCACTCCCCTCGCTGCCCCATCGCCTGCATCGTCGGTGGTTCCGCTCGAGCCGCTAGTTCGGTCTCTGGATGCCTGGTTGAATCTTCCCAGGCTATCCCGGTGGCTCCTCACGAATCCTTCGACTCGGCTATATGATTCAGTTCGTCCGGCGTCCCCCCAAGTTCAGTGGGATCTGCTATACGTCAGTGAACAATGCACGTGCCCCTGTCTTGTGGGCGGAGATTGCTGTCCTTCTAGTGAAGGCACGATAAAGCCGGTTCCTCCAGCCGATATGAGGTCGGGGCTTACAGCCCATACTTCATAGTGCCCGAGAAAGGCGGTGGAGTTCCGACCAATCTTGGATCTGCGAGTCCTGAATCGAGCACTCCGTTCAGGATGTTGACAGAAACGCCTATTCAGTGCGTCCGTCCCCAGGATTGGTTGCAGCGATCGACCTGAAGGACACGTACTTTCATGTGTCGATTCTTCCGCGCCACAGGCCATTCCTGAGGTTTGCGTTCGAAGGTCGAGCATATCAGTACAAGTCCTATCCTTCGGGCTCTCCCTGTCGCCACGCGTCTTTATGCAAGTCGCGGAGGCAGCCCTTGATCCACTGAGAGAGTAAGGCGTTCGCATTCTCAACCAACTGGATGACTGGCTCATTCTAGCTCAGTCCCGGGCTCAGTTGTGCGAACACGGGGATCTGGTGCTACAGCACCTCAGCCAGTTGGGGTTTCAGGTCAACCAGGAGAAGAGCAAACTCTGTCCAACGCAGAGGATCTCTTTTCTTGGGATGGAGCTGGATTCGATCGATCAGATGGCACACCTCACAGAGGAGCGTGCCAATTCGGTGTTGAACTGCTTGAATATGTTCAATAGCAGGACGGCGGTCCCACTGAAATATTTTCAGAGGCTCCTGGGGCATATGGCAGCCGCGGCCACAGTGATGCCGCTGGGACTACTCCATATGAGACCGCTTCAACATTGGCTACGATCGAGTCCCGAGGTGGGCGTGGCAAAGTGGCACTCACCGGGTTCAAATAACACCGGCCTGCCGCCAAACCTTCACCCGTGGTCAGACCTCTCGTTCCTTCGGGCGGAGTGCCCTGGAGCAGGTCTCCAGGTATGCTGTGGTTTCACGGATGCCTCCACCACCGGCTGAGGGGCCACGTACAACGGGCATGCAGTGTCAGGGGTTTGGACGGGCCCTCAACTGCAATGGCACATCAACTGCCTAAAGTTGCTGGCAGTACATCTCGTCCTAGGCAGTCTCAAGAACTGCCTTTGAGGCCAGCATGTACTAGTCCGCACAGACAACATACTGACCGTTGCGTACATCAACCAACAAGGTGGTCTACGCTCCCGTCGTATGTCGCAACTAGCCCACCACCTCCTCCTCCTATGGAGTCGGAAATTCTGAGGTCGCTTCTCGCCATTCACATTCCAGGAGTGTGCAACCAGGCAGCCGACGAGCTGTCGCGAGCTGCACCACCCGGAGAATGGAGACTCCATCCCTGTGCGGATCAGCTGATTTGGGAACATTTCCAGCCACTCTAGGTAGACCTGTTTGCCTCTCCAGAGAATTCCCATTGCCCACTGGCACACAGCTGGCTGCGGGGGCCTTTGCAAGTATGTATTTCCCCAGTGAGCCTTCTTGCACACACTGTGCAAGGTCAGGGAGGACAAGGAGCAGGTCTTGCTAGTAGCACCCTACTGGTGCTCCTCGCGACAGCCCCTCCTTGGCCGATCCCTCTGAGGAAGGATCTTCTGACTCAGAGACGGGCACCCCTTGGCACCCGCTGCGTCCAGACCTCTGGAAACTCCATGTCTGGTCCCTGGATGGGATCACGGAGGCTCTAGGTGACCTACCTCAAGGGGTAGTTGACACCATTTCTTCGGCTAGAGTGCCGTCCACGAGACAGGCCTATGCCTTGAAGTAGAGCCTGTTCGTCGAGTGGTGGTGTTCTTCTCAGGGTGAAGACCCCCGGAATTGCCCTATCAGTCGTGCTTATCTTCTTGCAGCAAGGGTTGGAGCGAAGGCTGTCTCCCTCCACCCTTAAAGTCTAGGTGGCTGCAATCACTGCAAATCATAACCCCATAGATGGGAGGTCTGTGGGTAAGCATGGCCGGATTATCAGGTTCCTGAGGGAAGCCAGGAGGTTGAATCCTCCACGGCTCCCAAAAGTACCCTCTTGGGACCTGTCTGTAGTGCTGACAGCACTGCAGTAGGCTCCGTTGGACCCTTGCCAGCAGTTGTGCTAAAGTTCTTTTATCTATGAAGACGTTGCTCCTGCTCGCATTGGCCTCCATCAAGAGGGTAGGGGACCTGCAGGCTTTTTCGGTCGACGATTCGTGCCTACAGTTTGGGCTCGCGGATTCCCAGGTAACACTGAGGCCACGGCCCGGCTACGTGCCCAAGGTTCCCACTACCCCCTTCAAAGACCAGGTGGTGAACCTTCAGCGCTGCCCCTGGAGGAGGCAGACCCAGCCCTGGCGTTGCTTGTCCCGTCCGAGCACTAAGATGCTACGTAGACCGGACACAAAACTTCAGGACCTCAGTCCAGCTCTCGTTTGTCACAGAGGCCGGCAGAAGGGGAGTGCAGCCTCCAAGCAGAGGATGGCTCACTGGATAGTGGACGCCATTACCCTAGCCTACCAAGCACAGGGTATGCCCTGCCCCCCCCCTCAGGTTGCGGGCACACTCAGCAAGTGTTGCATCGTCCTGGGCGGTGGCCTGTGGCACCTCGCTGACAGATTTGTAGAGCTGCGGGCTGGGCGACCCGAACACGATTGCTAGATTCTATAGCCTACGTGTGGAACCGGTATCCTCCTGTGTTCTCACCTCAAACGGGTAGAAGCACTGAGAGGCCCGGTTTCGGGTCGGCTTGTTAACCGCTCCAGAGCGTCCATACAGTAGACCCTGTCGAGCTCCTCCATTTCCCTCGGCAGCCAGATGTTGCGGGCGTCGGCGCCAGGCCCTCTCGATGAATCCGTGAGAACCGGTGAGGGCTGGGAGCCATGTAAAGTACCCCAAGAGGACTTTATGTGTGTATTTCCACGGCATAGCCTTAGAGCCCCGTGTTTCCCCGGCAGACCTTCTGCCCGTCTAAGAGGGTTCAATCACCTCCAATTTTCCATATGCAAACTGAAATACTGTCCATATGCTTATTCGTTCCGAGACCTCCTACGGGAAGGCTGGACTTCCGCACGTCCCTGTTCACTAGACGTGGGGGCGTTTCCCAGTGTTCCAGTCTTACGAATGGGTAGTGTTACAAAAGTAGCTGGCTTCTTGTGGTTGAGCCCGGCCTCGCCCGATAGACTGAGGGGCTTGTGGGCTCCACAGGACACTGGAAGAGGCAGCGTCCATGGCGTTTTGGTAGGGATCCCAATTCGTCGGTCATCCGACGTGACTCAGAGTGACCGACTGAAAGGGAACGTCTCGGTTACGTATGTATCCTCGTTCCCTGAAGAAGGGAACGGAGGCGTCCGCGTCCCGTCGCCACGGTGCTGCACCTCTGCTGAAGGGGCGGGTCACTAGCTCGGCTCCTCAGCGAAAACCTGAATATGCGCTGCACCGCTGCTTATTTATACACGCGCTGTGATCAGCGGCAGCTGGATGCGATTAGCGCATGCCAATCTTCAATTGGCTCGTTTAGATACACTCGAAGTAGATTAGTCTCTCGAAGCGAGATCCCCAATTCGTCGGTCATCCGACATGACGTCTCCGTTCCCTTCTTCAGGGAACGAGGGTTACATGCGTAACCGAGACGTTCTTGCAGGAGGTTGAGAGGTACCGGCTAGAGATAGTTGGGCTCACCTCCACGCGCAGCTTGGGCTCTGGAACCCATCTTCTCGTGAGAGGCGGCACACAGGTGTGGGCTTGCTTATAGCCCCCCAGCTTAGCCACCATGTGTTGGAGTTTATCCCGGTGGACGAGAGGGTCGCCTCCCTGCGACTTTAGGTTGGGGGGAGGACTCTCACTGTCATTTGTGCCTACGAGCCGAATGGCAGTGTAGAGTACCTGGCCTTCTTGGAGTCCTTGGGAGGGTGCTGGGCGATCAACCGGGGATTCTATTGTCCTGCTGGGGACTTCAACGCTCACCTTGGTGATGCTAGCGACACCTGGAGGGGCGTGATTGGGGAACGGCCCCGATCTAAACCAGAGTGGTGTTCTGTTGTTGGAATTCTGTGCTAGTCATGGTCTGTCCATAACAAACACCATGTTCAAGCATAAGGGTGTCCACCAGTACAAGTGGCATCAGGACACCCCTAGGCGGAGGTCGATGATCGACTTTGTGGTTGTATCATCTGATCTCGGGCCGCATGTCTTGGACACGTATGGGTGAAGAGAGGGGCATAGCTGTCAACTGATCACCACCTGATGGTGAGTTGGATTGGGAGGAGGCCAGACAGACTTGGCAGGCCCAAACGTACCGTGAGGGTCTGTTGGGGGCGTTTGGCAGAGACCCCTGTCAGGAGATCTTCAACTCTCGCCTCCGGCAGAATCTTTGACCGGATCAGAGGGAGGCTGGAGACGTTGAGTCCGTGGACTATGTTCTCTGCCTCTTTGGTCAATGCAGCCGTCCGAGCTGTGGCCTTAAAGTCTCCGGTGCATGTCGTGGGCGGCAACCCCACGGAAGAAAGGGATGCCGTCAAGCTGAAGAAGAGGAGTCCTATCGGGCCTGGTTGGCTCGTGGGACTCCTGAGGCAGCTGACAGGTACCGGTGGGCCAAGCAGGCCACTGCCCGGGTGGTTCTGGTCTCAGGTCTGGGAGGAGTTCGGGAAGGCCATGAACAAGGACTATCGGACGGCCTCAAAGAGGTTCTGGCAAACCGTCCGACGCCTCAAAAAAGGGAATCAGTGCCCTGCCAACACCGCATACGGTGCTGGTGGGAACCTGCTAATAGAGACCTGCAATCCCGGGAGTACGCGGGTCTCGCGGGGACCCGACGCAACCCAGTGCGGCGCAGGATGAAATTTGATATGTGAACGCAGGTGCGGGCGGTAAGGTCCTCGTGTGTGTGCGGGTTGCGGGAGAATAAAATTATTTGCGGGACTCCCGCAAAATGGAAATATCTTAAAATTAAATTGTTAAAAAGAAATAAAATATTATTTATCTGCTGCACAAAAGCAACAAGAACAACTCAAAATAACGTAAATTCTCACGTGGTTCTTGCGAGGAACAAAGACCATAGACGCACACCGAGGCAAAATGTCTGAAGAGCATGATACACGTGGAGCGCTTAGTGCTACATATATTAGTTCATTATTAAAGAAAGGAACATACAGAACTACAAAGCCAAACAAAGGAAATCCGATATTTGGAAATGTTTTTCTATAGTATGAGAGACAGTATGGAAAGCACTTTCCCTTTGGCGTAGCGCGCGACAAATGCAGCAAAATACTCTCATACAGCAGCTACAAGTCTGGAACTTCAGGTCTGAAGGGCCATGGTGCACAGTTTCAATGTTTACATGCGGGCAGGAGGGGGACAAAACTTGAATACGCGGGCGGAGCGGAAAAAAATCTATATTGTTGCGAGCTACGGAGCGGGATGAACCTTGCGTGGAGCGGAGGAAAAATCTGTCCCGCAGAGGTCTCTACCTGCTAACCACGACCGGGGAATTTGTCGTGGGCGGTGAAGGAATACTTTGAGATCTCTCAATTCCTCCCAGGGGGACTCGACCATCACCTCTGGCTGAGGTCACTGAGGTTGTTGAGAAGCTTGGACGAGATCCGCCAGACTACCAGGTCTCTGGATGTTGTGGGGCTGTCTTGGCTGACACGCCTGACCAGGTGACCGGGTGGTGGTTCTCTTTTTAAGAAGGGGGACTGAGGCACCCCAACTATTGGGAGATCACACTCAGCCTCCTGGGAAAGTCTATGCCAGGGTACTAGAGAGGAGAACTGTCCGATAGTGGAACCTCAGCTTCAAGAGGAACAATGCGGTTTTGTCCTGGACGTGGAAGATTGACTGTGCTCTATATCTCTCTCTTTCAGGATAATACGAGGGTTCCCTGGAGTTTGCCCAGCCAGTCCATGCGATTTTGTGGATTTGGAGAAGGCATTCACCGGGTCTTTGTGGTGTCCTGGGAATACGTAAGGCCCATTGTTAAGGGCTGTCCGGTCCTCTGTATGATCAGAGGCAGCTGATGCCGGCATTAAGTCACTTTGTTCCAGCATGTTGGACTGGCAGGTCAGCCTTTGTCAACGGTCCGCCCGCTGGTTTTTATGGATAGGATTTTCCTAGGCGCAGCTGGGGCTGGAGAGGGAGTCTGCTTTGCGATCGTGATGTAGCCTGCTTTTTGCCAAGACTCAGCAGTGTGCGCTAAAGTGTTTGCAGCCGAGTGAAGCTGCCGATGAGAATCAACACTCTGCTTGAAGCAATGGTTCTCAGTCGGACAAGGGTGGCTTGTCCTCTTCAGGTTGGTGGGGAGGCCCTGCCTCAGGTGGAGGAGCAGGGGAGTGATGGAACGAGATCGCTGAGGTGCAGCTTCTGCAGCAGCGTGCCGCTGTACTGGTCTGGCACGATCGTTGATATTCAATGTTACTTCAGCAGGTCAGCGGATCTTGGGCTTATGGACCAAAGAATGAGATCCTGACATGTTGCCAAATTGCTTCTCCGTAGGGCAGTGGCTAAAAATTCCTTTAGAGATAGGGTGATGATGTTTATTTATTCATTTATTTATTTTCTCAGAGAAAGAAGAGTAGTAGTAGAGTAGTACAAACAAAGTAAAGAATAGTTTGAAATAATCAGTCACAAAAGTTTTAGTGACATTAACATATGAAATGAAAAAATAATAATTACAAAAAGTAAACAATATTTTTATAATAATTAGTCACAAATTTGTATTTTTAGTGACATTAAGAAATGAAAAAAAATATATAATTACTATTTTTAAAAGGAAAGTATATTTATGTATAATATTTAAAATTAACTAGTCAGCAAGTTTCTAGGCTTTAGTGACATTAAATTAGATACGAAATAAAAGAATTAATAATTGAAAAAGTAAAGAATATTTTTTGCAATAATCAGTCACAAATCTGTGGCGTTTTAGTGAAATTAACATAAATAAAAAAATCCAAAAACGTAAAGAATATAAAAAAATAATAATAATAATAAAAAATGTTTTTGTAATAACCAGTCACAAATTGGTATTTTTTAGAGACATTACATAAGAAATAAAAATAATAATTACAAAAAAGTAAAGAATATTTTGAAAAGAAAATAAAACATAAACATAAGAAATGAAAAAATAATTTACATAAGAAATGCAAAAAGTAAAGAACATTTTGTGTGTGTGAATTTGCTAGTACGATGTCGGACAATGTAATATGCTCTGTCCTCCTTACCTACCGGGTGATGAGATTTACAGCAGACTGCTGGGTCTCAATGGCTGATGTCGGCGGAGCTTCAGTTTCTGATGGACTCTGCTGAAAGAGATGGTTCATCCCTCCTGTGAAAAAGCCGCCTATCTAGAACATGGCATATAGTCTTAGAGTTCCAACTTGACCAACTAGTGCCCAGGTGTTACGTGGTTCGCGCTTTGTCGTGTTTTTTCTTCCTCTCTGTTCTCCGCTCTTACACTTCAGTCACCGGTCATTGGTTCCGTCACCCATCAATCATCATCAGCGCTGACGTCACCCATTCCGCAGTCTCCAATCATTCCAAACCACCTCAAATAAAAAGAGCTCCGCCAGACCACCCACAAGCCCTCATTTTGTTTTGCCGTTTGCTCGCTACTTTTTCGAATACTGATTGTCACAGATATTGCATTGCTTTGGATGTTCATATTGTGTATTGTTCTCTCTGTTCCTTTTCACTCATATTGTTAGTTGTCATTCGTTGTGTGTGTTGTGAGGTCGGGGAGAAGTGGACAGGTAAGAACGCCACGCGGATTTACATTGCACATCGTGAGAATCTACTTTGTATAGTACATTAGGTTAGGGGCGCGTACACCCTGTATGTACTTTTGTTTTGACTAGAGAGCGAAGTTATTAGGTAGCCACGACGCTGAAGACATTTTTATTTTCAAATAATTAGTGTTGGTAGATAGTCTAGGGGAAGTTAAATTAGCTGGAGACGGTTTTGAGTTATTTTTACTTTAGCACCGCTCGCCTTCTTCTTCCTTCCTGCCTCTGCCTTGTGGTTTTTTGTTTCCTGTAAATAATGTAACATTGTACGTGTATATATACCATTTTCTTTTTCTGTTCTATCACCATTGCACCGCTGTATTTAATCATCACCACAAATAAAAAAATTCATTATCTTGTACAATAGTTTGCACTGGTTGTCTTTGTCCCACACACTATAATGACGCTTTTGATGTCTATCTTTTAAATGTTATACCCTGTACCCCTAGACCTAATGCGGGGTCGTAACATTTTGGGGTCGTCTGGGATCTTTAAAACCCATCCTAAGACATTAAGAAGCTGTAAAGTGCAGGTTGTGTTGTGGCAAAAGTGATACCTTCAGATAGGTCTGGCGTAGTGTGTAGTGTAGTGTTGCGCTCTCTGTGTGTGTTTGGTACTGGCAGTAAGCATGGTCTCACGGATTACTAACCCATCCATTAAACAATTCGAGATAGTTAGAAAAGAGGATGACAAAAATTGCAGACTATTATAAAATTCCTGTGGTAAGACAAGTTTCAAGAAAATATCAAAAGAATGATATCTCGACAAATTGACGGAGTTGAGGATTTTTGTGATGCTCAAGGCCGATGTTGTAGAGACTGTCGCTGTGCTGACGCTACAACCGCCTAGTGCCTGTTCCTTGGAGGAAGGGCAGAGCGACAGACGCCGACAGGCGATGAGGCCAAGGCTGTCTTGTCAGCTTACCCGTTTTCCTACTTCTGGGTCCATGAGGATGGACGATTGAAAGTCCGCTTGGCCCGCTTACAGCATGAGGCACAGGAAAGGGCTCAGGCGGCCAGGCTGAGTTGGACCTGAGGCTCAAACCGCAGGCTTGAGATCGAGGCTGAGAAAGAGGTGTGAAGCTGAGCGGCAGCTCGAGTTGGACTCAAGAGTTCTGCTAGAGTTACTGTGCAGTCTTCTGTTTCTGCCCAGCTGTTGATCCATCCTCACCCATGTTTGACGTGAAGCGTTATTATTTCGTTAGTGCCTCCGCTTAGGGAGACTGAGGTTGATACGTATTTCAGCCAACGACGCATCCTCATTTTGTTGGCTGAAAGATGTTTGTCCCTTCTTCTCCAGTGCAAATTAAGCTGGTAAGGCACAGGAGGTTTGTCTAAAGTTGTCCTTAGAGGAGAGTCTACAATATGTAGAGACAGTTAAATCAGTCATTCTCCGTGCTTACTTGAGCTTGTACCTGAAGCATACATGACAGCGATTTAGAAATCATAAAAAACAGAACAGTCAGACTTTTTGTTGAGTTTATGCCACGAGAAAGGCACTTTCTTTGATAAGTGGTGTAACGCGAGTAAGGTAGCAGACTTAATTCAAGAGAATTAATGTTGTTGGAGTGAATTTAAAGATTGTTTGCCCAACGTGTCGTTGTATACCCGAACGAACAGAAAGTAGTTCCTGCTGTCGCAGCAGCAGTGTTTTATGATGAGTTTGTGCTACGCACAAGAGCGCAGTATATCGCGCGGTCAGATAAAATCCTGCTGTTTTAGTCCCAGCCTTCCGTGGAATGTCTGCAATTCAGAGATTTAGGAATGTTTTTACCGCCATAAACAAGGGCATGTAATAGCAGATTGCGTGACACAAAGCTGCTAGCAACAACAACCACCGCCCTAAAAGTGTGGGGTTTGTAAATTCTGTCCCTGGTTTTAGTAACGTGTCGCCCTGCTGAGTATTGTGCCACCCTTAGCTATAAGCCGCTCTTGTGTAAGGGTTAATTTCATTTTCTGGAAAAATCCAAGATCAACGGAAATTCAGATGCTCAGAGATACGGGAGCCGCAGACGTTTTTATTTAAAGTGCGTTACCTTATCGATCAGTCATTCTGTAATGACATTTTATGCAAGGAATTGAAATGGGGTTCGTAAAGGCACCCTTACACCAAATACACCGCAATGTGAGCTAAGTTACTGGGTTTGTGTCGGTCGCTGTTCGCCTTCTCTTCCTATTAAGGAGTTTCGTTCATTCTGGCAATGATTTAGCGGGTGGTAAAGTAATGCCAGCTTTAGAGGTTGTTGATCATCCTTGTAGTGTTTCTGGCCCGGATGAGTTGTATAAGAGTTACCCTGATGTCTTCCCCCAGACGCGCTGGATGTTGCTACCAGTCAATGGAAGATGATCGCATTCTGTTGACTTGTCAGAATCATTTTTAGCCCTATGCTTGCTGAAAATGTGGAAAGTAGAGAATGTTACTTTTGGCAAACGCATGTGAGACACAAGCTTGAAATTAGACAGTGATTTTCTAAATGTACCTGTGTCTCGTCACAAATTATCGCTGCGCAGATAAAAGGACGGATCTTTGGCTAAATGTTTCAATCTGCTGTCTCTCCAAAGGATAGCAAGGAAAAGGTTGCTTATTTGTGGAGGATTTGGCTTGTTAACGCGCAAATGGTACTCCAATACTGAAACTGACGCTGACTGGAATA
The DNA here is from genome assembly GCF_018831695.1 of Puntigrus tetrazona. Lineage (NCBI taxonomy): Eukaryota > Metazoa > Chordata > Actinopteri > Cypriniformes > Cyprinidae > Puntigrus > Puntigrus tetrazona. Next base: position 115,273 of record NW_025048240.1, read on the forward strand.
TCGGGTATCAGATTGTTATTCCTTCTGCTTATCGCCAGCATGTTCGTGAAGCCGAAGGCGACGAATCATGTGCGTTGTCAGGGCACCTGGTATCACGCAAAACATATGATAGACTTTAGACATTTTTTTTTGGCCAGATTAAAGAAGGATGTCGTGAATCGGGTCAGAACTTGCCACACTTGTCAGAGAGCGTGGGAAATCAATCAGGTCGCCTCTCCGCCCGCTTTCTCCTATTCCAGTTCTCGGAGAACTCCTTTGGAACATGTTATTATTGACTGTGTCGCCCGCTCCTAAAAACAAAGTCAGGGAATCAGTTTCTGTTAACAATCATGTGCACTGCTACAAGATTCCCAGAGGCAATTCACTTCTGAAAAATTACTGCTCCTGTGATTATCAAAGCCTTGATAAAGTTTTTTTGCTACATTTGGTTTGCATCAAAATTGTACAGACTGATCAAGGAACCAATTTATGTCTAAGCATTTAATCAGGTTTTAAAATCACTTTCCATCACCCATCAATATCAAGTGCGATCATCCGGAGAGTCAAGGCGTGACTTGAAACTGCCTTCCACCAACCTAAAGTCCATGTTAAAAGTACTGTGCAGACACTCCAATAGGATTGGGATGAAGGTGTCCCATTGGTATTGTTTGCAGTCCGTGAAACGTGCAGGAGTCACTCTGGTTCAGTCCTGAGTTTGTTTTCGGGTCATATCGTTCGAGGACCACCAAACTGTTAAAAAAGAAAATATAATGGAAATTGAGAAAAGCCCTGGACTAATGTGCTCAATTATGATAGTCGGGTTTAGAGAACGTTATGATAAAGCTTATGTGACGGCAAAAGAGTCGCCACAGCTGCGCAGAACGTGATGTTTACTTCGCATGATTCTAAGGCTGTCCTGGCGTTCTTTTCAAGCTGGTGACTGAGTTCTTGTGTTGTTGCCCATCCCAGGGTCTGCCTTGTCTGCCCGCTTTCTGGTCCCCACGCCAGCAAGAGAAATTGGAGTGAGACAGACTATGTAATTGTGATTCTGGAAAGGAAACGCTAGTCGAGAGTGTGTCACATAAACATGTTGAAGGCGATCATCATAGAGAGTCTCCACAAGGAAAGTTGATGAGGTGGCAGCTATTAAGCACCTGTTGCTTTTCAGTCGCTGTAGTTGGCGAAGTTATACCTCCTGCCTCTGGTATCTGCGATGAGGATGGCCTTAAAGGCGTAAATGCCTCTCAACAGTGCGCTCGCTACAATTCAGAAATGCTGGGAAGTTGTCTTCAATTTTCTCACTTGTCTGAGTTACAGCAACGTGACATTATACAAGTTAATTCAAATTCTCACTTATTTAATGAGCCACTTCTACGCAGACCCCAGTGTTACAACATGATATAAATGTCAATAATTCTTCCTCCTATCAAACAACACGCCATCGCATTAACCCGGTAAAGCGAGCTGTTATGAGGAAGGAAGTCAAATACCTTGTTGAAAATGACCTAGCTACTCACAGTTGTAGTCCGTGGAGTTCTCTCCTGGTGGTGTTCTTGTGCCTAAACCAGACGGGAACGCTTTCGTTTTGCACGGATTATCAGAAGGTTAATGCTGTTACGGTACCTGATTGCTTTCCTCTTCCCGCATGGAAGATCATGCGGGACAACCTTGGGGCTGCCCGTTTTGTCACTAAATTAGACTTGCTGAAAGCATTGGCAGGTGCCATTGACCTTACTCTAGCTTCAGAGATTTCTGCCTTTGTAACACCAGATCACTTCATGCAATATAAAGTTATGGCCTTCGGTTGCGCAACGCACCAGCTACATTTCAAAGGTTGGTGAATACAGTTTGTCAGGTGTCTCAAATTGTAATGCCTACTCTGTAGACGATTTAGTGTAATTGGTCTGAATGGTCAGAACACATTTCGTTGTTAACCACTGTCTTTACACGACTCTTGCCAAAGCTACACTCACTCCTAAATTTAGCCAAATGCGAATTTGGTCAAGCAACAGTTACCACCCCGTGTTAGTTGGTCAAGGTCAGGTTCATCTGTTAAGCAAAGTTTCGCCATAGCCGGAAGTTTCCTGTCTTTACCACCAGACGCGAGTTACGCCGACGGCATGGCTGGATACTATCGCAGTTTTTGTCGGAATTTTTCCAGTGTGGCCTGGTTCTCACAAATTCATTTAGTCCAAACTTAATCAATTCGCTTTGGTCATCTGGAGCGCAGGCATTTGAGAATATCAAAGCGCTATTATGTTGTACCTTCGTTCTCGTCGTGACGCCTGCCTTTAAACTGGAAGTCGATGCGAGTGCCGTAGGTGCCAGCTGCATTTCCAAGAAGACCAAAGCGGCGTTGAACATCCTGTATGTTATTTTTCTCGAAATTTAATAAACACCAGCTCAATTCATTCCACCATCGAAAAAGAAGCCTATGCTATTGCACTACAATTTCAAGTTTACATCGTGGATTCAGTTCTGTTCCTGTTACTGTCTACACAGATCACAATCCTTTAGTTTTCCTGTCCCGCATGTACAATCAGAATTAGCGTCGGCGCGCTGGCTTTGATCATACAAAATTATAATCTTGAAATTTGCCAAGAAAGGAGTAGACAATGTAGTGGCAGATGCCTTTTCTAGATGTGTTTAGTTGTTTTTGGATGGTGTTGTGATTGTTAACAAACAATATTGTTATATGTTTGTTCTATGGGTGGGGTGTTACGCACTTCAGCGTTTTGTCGTGTGTTTTTCTTCCCTCTCTCTGTTCTCCGCCTCTTACACTCTCAGTCACCGGTCATTGGTTCCCGCCACCCATCAATCATCATCAGCGCTGACGCCACCCATTCCGCAGTCTCCAATCATTCCAAAACCACCTCAAATAAAAGAGCCCGCCAGACCACCCACAAGCCCCCATTTTGTTTTGCCGTTTGCTCGCTACTTTTTTCTCGAATACTGATTGTCATTGTATATTGCATTGTTTGGATGTTCGTTATTGTGTATTGTTCTCCCAACTCCCTTTTCCACTCATATTGTTAGTTGTCATTCGTTGTGTGTTGTAGAGGCCGGGAGAAGTGGACAGGTAAGAACGTCACGCGGACTTACATTGCAATACGAGAATTCTACTTTGTATAGCATTTAGGTTAGGGGCGTACACCCCATGTACTTTTGTTTGATCAGTGAGCGTAGTTAAGTTAGACACGATCGCTTGTAGAGACATTTTTTATTTTCAAATAATTAGTGTTGGTAGATAGTCACAGGGGAAGTTAAATAGCTGGAGACGGTTTTTGAGTTATTTTCTTTACTTTAGCACTAGCCCTCGCCTCTTCTTCCGTGCTCCTCTGCCTTGTGGTTTTTTTTTGTTTCTGTAAATAATGTAAATATTGTAATGTGTAAAGTATATACCATTTTTCTTTTTCTGTTCTATCACCATTGCACCTGCGTGTATTTAATCATCACCTACACAAATAAAAAATTATTATCTTGTACATTAGTTTGCACGGTTGTCTTTGTCCTACACACTATACGCACGTTTTTAATGTCTATCTTTTAAATGTTATACCCTGTACCCCTAGACCTACGTGGGGTCGTAACACCAGGTCAGGAAGGAGACAAACTGTTTTCTTTCATCTTTTTTAATTGTAACTACGCAGCCGTCAGCTACAGTTGCACATCAGTTAGTGAGCTATAGATCCCTGAGGAAAATTACACTCTTTCTCTATTATAGGAGAAGAAGACTTATAGAAACTTGTTAAATCATCTAAACCAGCAACATATATGTTAGACTCTATTCCATCTAAACTATTAAAAGATTTGTTTCCAGAAGTCATAGATCCTATTTTGAACATTATTAATTCATCATTGTCATTAGGATATGTTCCCAAAACCTTCAAACTGGCAGTAGCGTTAAGCCTCTTATTAAGAAACCACATCTTGACCCCAAAGACTTAGGAAATTACAGACCAATCTTCTAATCTCCCTTTTCTGTCAAAGATACTAGAAAAGGTAGTATCCTCACAACTGTATTCCTTTAGAAAAAAAATGGTATCTGCGAGGATTTCCAATCAGGTTTTAGACCGTACCATAGTACTGAGACTGCTCTCATTAGAGTTACTAATGACCTGCTTCTATCATCGGATCGTGGTTTTATCTCGTTATTAGTGCTATTAGATCTTGAGCGCAGCATTCAATACTATTGATCACAACATTCTCTTGGATAGACTAGAAAACTATGTTGGCATTAGAGGAAGCGCCTTAGCATGGTTTAAATCATCAGTTTGTAGCAGTAAATGAGGGAAGTATATCGCTCTACTAAGTGAAATATGGAGTTCCTCAAGGCTCAGTGCTAGGACCGTTACTTTTCAACCTATACATGTTACCTCTGGGAGATATATTATCAGGAGACATAGTGTTAGCGTTCACTGCTATGCTGATGATACTCAGCTCTAGATTTCAGTGCAGCCTGGTGATACACACCAAATTGAGAATCTAACAGAATGCATAGTCGATATAAAAACTGGATGATGAGTAACTTCTTAATGCTAAATTCTGAAAAAACGGAGGTGCTAATAATTGACCTAAAAACGCCACATATAATAATCTAGAACACTGTCTAACACTTGATGGCTGCTCTGTTAATTGTTCTTCATCAGTTAGAACCTAGGTGTGCCGCTTGACAGCAATCTTTCCTTCGATAACCATGTTTCCAGCATCTGTAAGACTGTGTTTTTCCATATTAAAAATACATCCAAATTACGACCTATGCTTTCAACCTCTAATGCAGAAATGTTAATTCATGCGTTTATGACGCCAAGGTTAGATTATTGTAATGTTTTATTGGGTGGTTGTTCTGCACACTTGATAAACTTCAGCTGGTCCAAAACGCAGCAGCTAGAGTCGTTATTAGAACTAGGAAGTATGATCATATTAGCCCGGTTCTGTCAACACTGCACTGGCTCCTATCAAACATCGGATAGATTTTAAAATCTTATTAATTACCTATAAAGCCCTTGAATGGTTTAGCTCTCAATACTTGAGTGAGCTCTTATCACATTATAGTCCTGCACGACCGCTGCATTCTCAAAACTCTGGCCATTTGATAATAGAATATCAAAATCGACATGGCGCCAGATCCTTTTCCTATCTAGCACCTAAACTCTGGAACAGTCTCCTAACTCGGTTCGGGAAGCAGACACACTCTGCCAGTTTAAATCTAGATTAAAGACACATCTTTTAACCTAGCCTACACATAACACACCAACACACTTTTTATTATTCAAATCTGTTAAAGGATTTTTAGGCTGCATTACTTAGAACCGCTGGAACCGGGAACACTACTCCTAAAACACAATGTACTTGTGACATCATAGAAAGAATGGCTTCTACGCCAATATTAGTCCTGTTTCTTTCTTAATCTGTTTCACAGTTTGTATCCAGACTAGATGGTGGATCAGCACCCAGAGATTATGTTCATCAGAGACCAGAACACCTAGATGCGCACTGTGGACCGATGACCAGATCCTGATGCACACACACACACACACACACACACACACACACACACACAAACAAACAAAAAAGAAAGTCATTTACGCTTATCTGACACAGCTGCGCTTAAAATTGAACTGGAAGTTAAGTGCTGGGTGTCCGTTAGAGGAGAACGGGCCCCAACTGAGTCTGGTTTCTCCCATGGTTTTTTTTTTTTTTTTTTCATTCTGTATGGATGGGTGTTACGTGTATCTGTGACTTTAATATGATTGAGCCTATAGGTGGTGCTAGCCCTGAGGTAACCAGTGTTCCTTTTCCCCTGCATTACTCCTGATGCATTAGCTCGGAAATATCCTTAGGTATTTCTTCTTCAGCGCTGTTACTCGCTATGTAACAGAGATTAAAAGAGAAAAGCCATGGGAAGTCAGAAGACGGGTGTAAATTGATCTGAGTGATATGTTTCTCACGAGTTCAGATCTGGGGAAAGTGAAGTGTTCAAATTCTGTTGGTTTGACATCACCGTCAAGAAGCTAGACGAACCTTCTTTGGGGCTTGTTAAATTATCTCTGTCACGCGAAAGCAGCTTATTTTTGAGCAGAGGAAAGACAAGGAAATGTCACCCTCTTTGAAGCTGTTGTTCCTGTTGAGCAACTTGAGAGTGTATCGCAAGGATACTTTGTTGAAGATGGTGTGCTGATGAGGAAGTGGAGACCTTCAAATACTGCTGCTGCTGATGATGAATGGCAGAGTGTTAAGCAGGTAGTAGTTCCTTCCTCATATCGTTTTGAAATCCTGAGACTTGCACATGACGGTCCATTTGCCAGTCATTTGGGGAGTAAATAAAACGTATGATCGTGTGTGTCTGACATTTTTTCTGGCCTGGTTTAAAAAAATGTAGCAAGTTACTGCCGGTTGCTATGTGTGTCAGAAGATTGGAAAACCGAACCAAACCATTCCACCTGCTCCGCTGTATCCAATTCCAGCTATTGGTGAACCATTTGCGAGTGCTGATCGACTGTGTCGGTCCCTTTGCCTCGCACGGGTAAGTCCGTAACCAGTATTTACTGACAATAATGTGTGCATCTACACGCTTTCCAGAGGTAATACCTTTACGGAAAATTACTGCTCGCTTCTTAAGTTCTTCTCCTGTTTGGCCTTCCTCGTACTATTCAATCAGATCAAGGTACGAATTTTATGTCTCGTGTGTTTAAACAAGTTCTGGATCAGTTGTATATTCAACACTGCACTTCTAGTTGTTACCATCCAGAAAGCCAAGGAGCACTAACGGTTCCACCAGACTTTAAAATCAATGCTTTGTGCGTTCTGTCTAGAGTTTCAGAAAGACTGGGATGAGGGAGTGCCTATGGTTATGTTTGCAGTAAGGGAGGTAGTACAGGAGTCTTTGGGCTTCAGTCCTAACGAGCTGGTGTTTGGACACACTGTTCGTGGGTCCACTGAAGCTGATCAAAGATCACTGGTCTAATGACTCGAGTCTAAACAATGTCCTTGACTACGCTTTCAGAGTTCCGCTTTAAAACTGCAACCGTGTATGTGAGTTGGCTAAAGAGAATTTGAAGATGTCACAACAGCGAATGAAAAACGTTTCGATCAGAGTGCTAAACTTCGTAGTTTTTCTCCTGGTGATAGGGTGCTAGTGCTGTTACCAGTATCAGGATCTGCACTGCAGGCCCGCATTTTCGGTCCTTATCAGGTAAAAGAGAAGGTGAGTGAACTTAACTACGTAATATCGACATCCGATCGAAAGAGAAAGACTCGTTTGTGTCACATTAATATGCTAAAACCTTATTTTGAGCGAAAGCCAGATCTGTTTGGACAGAAGTCTTTTTGCTAACGGTTTCACCCACAGATTCTTCGGTGATCAAAGAACAGGCGCTGCTCAGTGCTGATTCACCTGTTGATGAGACGCTGTCTAGTGCTGAAATTTTGACCTGTCCATTATCTTCTAATACTAATAGCACCTGTGTCTCGATCATAATTGAGGATGATATTGACTTTCCCTCTGCTGAGCTGGTGGTGGGAAGGTTGAAAAATTCTGAGGTGATCCAAATCTTGACACGCTTTCTTTCCCATCTGACTGCTGCTGAATGCGCTGACGTGACTAATGTCATTCAGACTTATAATAACTTGTTTTCTGACATCCCTTCTCGCATTTCGCTGATGGAACATGATATTGATGTTGGCGATTCATTGCCTATTAAACAGCACGCATTTCGAGTAAGTCCTGAAAAACAATTGCAGCTGAAAAAAGAGGTGACCTTCATGATAGAAAACGACATAGCCGAGCTTTAGTTCATGGAGCTCACCTTGTTTGCTAGTAAAAAAATCTGACGGCTCATTTCGTTTTTTGCACTGATTTTAGACGCTAAGTAATGCAGTTACAAACCAGACAGTTATCCTTTGCCTCGCATGGAAGACTGCGTGGATCGTGGTCGGAAACGCTGTGTTCGTGATTAAGATCGACTTGCTTAAAGGGTATTGGCAGGTGCCTTTGACTGAGCGCGCAAAAGAGATCTCTGCGTTCGTAACACCTGACCATTTCCTTAACTATACGGTCATGGCTTTCGGTTTACGAAATGCACCGGCAACCTTTCAGAGGTTGGTGAACCGTGTCATCGGCTAGGCATGCATAATGAGGAGGCTTATTTGGATGACCTAGTGGTCTATAGCGTAGTCTTGGTCAGAACACATACAGCAGCTTGACACGTTGTTTAATCGCTTGTCTCGCGGCGTAATCTTACGGTCAATCTAGCGAAATGCGAATTTGGTCGCGCCACGGTAACTTATTTAGGAAAGATTGTTGGCGGTGGTCAAGTTCGTCCGGTTGAGTCTAAGGTGGAGGCTATCACTGCTTTTTCGTGCCCAATAAATACACGCCGTGAGCTTCGACGATTTTTGGGTATGGTGGGATATTACAGAAATTTCTGTAAGAATTTTTCTGTTGTAGCTTCACCTCTAACCGACCTCCTCAGCCCGAAAGTTCCATTTAAATGGTCTGAAGCGTGTCAGAGAGTTTTGAGAAAATCAAAGCCTCCTGGTTAACTTTCCTATTTTATCTGCCCCTGATTTTTCGCCCCAGTTATTGCTTGCCGCTGATGCAAGTGACACGGGTGCGGGGCTGTACTTCTCCAACGAGATCAGGTGATGTAGGGTTTTCACCTATTATTAATTAATTAATTCTGATAATTATGAATTATCATTTGAATTCGCTCTTAATTCAAGTTTTGGGAATTTAATCTTAAAAGATTCACGTTAGTATGTAATTCAAATATACCCTAAATCACCTAATACGCCCAGTGTTTTAGGGCAATTTAAATGTATGTTACCAATATGAATTTACTCTGTGATCAGCAAAATAAATCAATTGACTTTACTCGCTTATCTGATCTTCGCTTTACCTCGAGCAGGTAGCAACGGATCTGGGCATGAGTTTAACTTTCCAGTCACATAAAACACTAACGAGAATTCGTAATAATGAAACAAAATGTATTAAACAGTACCTACTAGTTGACAAGACTACGCTTGAGAAGACTAAACATACACACACACACACATGCACATACATTCACACACACATTCATGGGTTGGAAGGGAAATGGATAATTGTCTGTCCAAAGTCTGTTAGCTAGTTCTGAGATCGCACTAAGAGCACCAACAAAGCAAAGTTAGGTTTAGCTTTGCTTATATGTGTCTGCGCTCGATTCAGTCAAGAGATGAAAGGTAGTTTTACCACACGGCTTGTCTGGGGAAATCCCGCTTGCTGATTGGTCAGGCTCGCCCGTGGGATGACGCGATCGGGCTTTCCCGGCCGCTTGAATGGAGTCTCTCTAGCTTGGTGGTTCGCTTTGATGAACCGGGTTGGTTATGGAAAGGGCAGTGAGTGTCCGTGGAGTGAGGTGACGGAGCGGACCGGAGTCGAGGGTATCGGGTCGCTCTTGTTCAGAGTCTTCTAACTTCTCCAAGTTCTGAAGTTTCTCCCGCTTCGTGGCAATTCCTGCAGCGACCCGACCCCCTGCGACTCCCCGGTGGTTCCAAGAAGTTCTTCTCAACTCGATGAGGGAGCTCTGTTCCTGCGCTTTGAGGTGCAAGTTTTGGGCCGTGCCCCTGGGCAGTTGTCCAATCCCGAGGTCGTAGGGGCGGTCCACGCCTGCTTTCGACCCGGTTTTGTGCATACTTTATCCCAGTTAGAACTGACATTCTGCACTTCTGTTTCTTATCGAAAGTTTATAAATAGAATACACTGTTGTGCATTTTAACAAACATACCTATTCATTCACCACGATATTGGAAACATCATCAGCTTCAACTTGACACCAAACATGCATTATCTAGCGCTTTATGGAACGCTTATCTGTTAGCGGATTATTTGAAGATTATATAGTGGTTCCTACATACATCCCCAAAACTTTTATTAAACAGTTATTTACAAATGAACCTATATTTGTTTGAAAGGAAGGCATTTAGATTGTTCATTTAGTAGTTTGACGTGTGTCCTGGCAGTTCCTTTGTTGTAGCGAAGGGAAAAGGCGCACTTTTGAGGAATGTGTCTTGGGACACAGCAAGCCTCCCTGGGGGTTAAAAGTGTGATGCTGTCCTGAACACACGCTGATTCACGGCGGAGTCTCATCACCTTTGACTTGGTGGCTTGGTAGAACTGGTCCCAGGTCAGTGCACCGAACGGGTTATCGGGCTGTCGCACCAGATGTTGCAGTTTCAATCATCCCAATCTTGACGTGGGTACTCTCGGATTGGCCGAGCTCACTGCAGCGACAGTCCCTTAAGAATGTTTGGTAGACTTTGCGGCGCTCTGCATCGCTTCTGCTGACCATCTCGATTGCCTTTATGGTCCGGGTGCGGAGGATGCGTGGTTTACGACCTGGTTTTAGCGCGATTCCCCTTTTATGGTTCGTGGTCTCGTTCATCGAGGCCTCACAGTGATATTGAGCACCCTGTTTGCTATTTTTCGCGAAAATTCAATAAACATCAGCGACATTATTCCACCATTGAGCAGGAGACGCTTGGCTCTCGCCCCTTGCTCTTAAGCATTTTGATGTTTATGTAGGCTCTGTTTCAGATCCGCTGATTGTCTACACGGATCATAACCCCTTAGTCTTTTTGAATCGAATGAAAACGCTAACCAACGCTTTGATGCGCTTGGAGTTTGTTTCTACAGACGCTCGAATTAGACATTCGGCACATTCGTGGTAAAGATAATGTTGTTGCTGATGCTTTATCTCGTGTCTAATTGGAATAAATTGTAACTTTTTCCTGTTTTACATAAAACAAAAGGAAAAGGTAAGCTCACTTATTTCTACAATTTATTCACTTAAGGGTGAGGGTGTTACGTGTATCTGTGACTTTAATATGATTGAGCCCATAGGTGGTGTTGGGGGAATTCTGTTCCATGAGTGGTGACGTCATTGAGGATTCCGGATATAAAGGCCGTCAGGCGAAAATGGCGGTCTCTCTCTCTCTTTCTCTCTCTCTCTCTCTCTCTCTCTCTCTCTCTCTCTCTCTCTCTCTCTGAGTGCATGCTGGGAGCGAGTGGGCGGAGTTGGATGTGTGTGGAGTGAGAGCGTTTGGCTGCGAGTCGAGTGAGTTTTCTCTATCTTTTCTATCCTTTCAATACACTTAGGTAGTATTGTTGGCGTTTGTTTTAGAAGAGTGTTTAAGGAAAGTAAGGCGCTGTCCCAGTATACGTGGACACAAGTGAGAGAATATCATGTAACAATGGCTAGACTGGACAGGTGGTATTGTTTTAAACACCATTTTAATACCATTAAGTGTTGTGTAATCTCACCTGTAGGTTTTTCTGATCATTGTTTGGTTAGCTGTAATATTTTTATTAACAATGTTAAATCAAGAAGTGCATATTGGCATTTTAATATTGGTCTACTGCAAGACAAATTGTTTTGTGAGGTTTTTAAATCTTTTGGGAAAATTTTAGGAATAGGAAGTCATCAAATTCTTTGAATTGGTAAGAGATAGAGAACGTATTAAAGTTCTCAAAAATAAAAAGAAAGCTTTAGATGATTTGTTGGGTATTAGGGCACAGGGTGCTCTGGTACGATCAAGATTTCAAAGTGCAGCACAAATGGATGGTCCAACCAAGTTTTTCTTTGGCCTTGAAAAAAAGAATGGCTTAAATAGAATTATGCATTCTTTATTATCAGAATCTGGCACAGAAATCACAGAGCCTAAGGAGATTAGGAAAAGAGAAGTGGCTTTTATTCAGAGCTGTTCAGGAGTGAATACACGGAGGTGGAAGAGATAGCCAGTTGCTTTTATGAGGGTCTACCTAAGGTTCCAGAAGGGACAAATGCTGAACTGGAAAAACCTTTTACGAAAGGTGAGTTGTATGATGCCCTAAAGAGTATGGAGTGTGGGAAAGCTCCGGGGATTGATGGTATCCCAGTCGAGTTTTATAAGTCACTCTGGGCTGTGTTAGGAGATGATCTGCTAGAAATGCTCAATGACAGTTTGACCAGAGGGTTGCTGCCTATGAGCTGTAGAAGAGCGGTCATCACCCTTTTACCAAAGAAAGGGGACCTCAGAAATATAAAGAACTGGCGACCTGTTTCACTCCTATGCTCTGATTTTAAAATTTTGTCTAAAGCCTTAGCAATTAGATTAAAAGAGGCGATTGGTTGGGTCATCCATGTGGACCAGACATACTGTGTACCTAACAGATCTATTTTTGATAACATTTATTTAATCAGAGACATTTTTGATATCTCTAGATCATTGGGTTTAAATGTTGGTCTCATTTCCTTGACCAAGAAAAAGCTTTTGACCGGGTTGAGCATAACTACCTCTGGCAGACGCTAAGAGAGTTTGGTTTCAGCCCGAGTTTTATTAAAATAATTGGGGTGTTGTATGGAAACATTGAGAGTGTACTTAAAATTAATGGTGGCCTGAGTGCTCCTTTAAGATCACAAGGGGCATAAGGCAAGGATTTGCTTTGTCAGGCATGTTGTATGCTTTAGCAATTGAACCATTGTTAGTGAGAATAAGGGCAAAGATTGATGGCTGGAGTATACCACAATGTGATTTTAAAATTAAGCTGTCGGCTTATGCTGATGATGTTATTGTTTTTGTGAATAAGCAAGAAGAAGTAGATAATTTAAGAATAATAATTGATGACTTTGGAAAGCTGTCTTCAGCTAAGGTAAACTGGAATAAGAGTGAAGCTGTTATATGTGGAAAGTGGGAGGCTAAATGTCTCCTAATCTACCTGCTGGACTTGAATGGAAGAAAATGGCTTTAAGTATTTAGGTGTATACCTTGGAGAAGATTCGACATTGCAAAAACTGGGAGGGTGTTTTAGAAAAACAAAAGGACGACTGGAAAAGTGGAAATGGCTGTGGCCTAAAATGTCATTTAGAGGACGCATTATAATCATCAATAATTTGGTTGCTTCAACATTCTGGCATCGCTTGGCATGTACAGAACCCCAAGTGGACTTCTTGCAAAACTACAGGCTCTTATTGTGGACTTTTTTTGACTAAGTTTCACTGGGTACCCCAGAGTGTACTGTATCTCCTAAGGAGGAAGGGGGTCAAGGGCTTGTACATCTGGCCAGCAGAGGAGCAACTTTTCGTTTACAATTTATTCAAAGATTTTTAACTGACCAGAAGATCTTGTGTGGAGAAATGTTGCAAAATTTATTTTGAGTCAAGCCGAGGACTGGGACTGGATTCTACTTTGTTCTTAATGGACTCCAGTAAAATTCAGCTGAGTGGACTGACCCCATTTTATAAAGGGGTTTTTAAAATCTGGAGTTTTTTTAAGAAAAGAAGAGGGGCTTTTGGTTTGTCTTTATATTGGTTATTGGAAGAGCCTATTGTGTTTGGAGCTAGGTTTGATGTTTTAAGTGAAACTACTTGGGGTTTCAAAATGCATTCTGTAGAGCAAGAAAAGTTAAATTTTCTGACATTATAGCTGCTGGAGGTCCTGAGTTAAATAACTCACTTGCTTCTTGCATTGGAGTTAAATCAACAAGATTAGTAGGAAATTACTGGATCTCTTAAAACAGAAGATTACTGTAGAAGAAAAATCTGTTCTTATAAGTTATGATGAAGGAAAGGTGGTTCCAAATAACAATGATCCTTTTCCAGAAGTTTTTATTACTCCTGATCTTAAAGGTGCAGATGGGGATTTGTTAAAAAATTTGGAGGAGTTAACTATTAATGAAGCTGATAGTAAAAACTATACAAAAGCTGTGTTAAAATTTTAAATTTGAAGTCTTTAAATGGAAGAGCTGACACTGTTTGGAGAAACAAACTAGGTTTGGATCAGAGTATAAAACCTGTGTGGAGAGTTTTTTATAAACCTCCTTTGGAAAAAAAGGTGGGGGACCTCCAGTGGAGAATTTTGTACGGCGCAGTTGCTGTCAATTCTTTTGTGCATGTTATTAATCCAAATGTCTGTAACCAGTGTCCTTTTTGTGGAGAAAAAGAAACTATTTTTCATTGCTTTATGGAGTGTACAAGATTGTGTTATTTATTTGATTTTCTTACACTGTTGCTTGGTAAATTAGATGAAATTTTTACTGTGCAGAGTTTTATTTTTGGATATCGATATTCAGCGAAAAACAAGATAAAATGTCAACTTTTAAATTTCATTGTGGGTGAAGCAAAATGGCAGTGTATTTAAGCAGGAGGAACAAAATAGAAGGTTCAGAAGGATGTGAAGTTGTATCTATTTTTAAAAATCGGATAAAAGCAAGAGTGTGGGTTGATTTTAAATTTTATAATATGATGAAAGACGTAATGTTTTTTTTTCTTTCGGCTCAGTGGTGCTACAATGATGCAACTTGCTCTGTTGTAGATGGATTCTTAATTTTCTTTGTCTGTTACAGTGATGAATGTAAATGTAAATTTTTACTGTGAGTCATTAATTGTATTAGAATTGTCTTAACAGTGGAAAAGTTGTGAAATAAATGTTTGGTTAAATTCAAAAATTTCTCTCTCTCTCTCTCTCTCTCTCTCTCTCTTTTCTCTCTCTCTCTCTTTTCTTTGTTCTACGTTTCCCACGGTTCTGGTGGCGTCTCCTTATTGCCTCTTTTGAGGCTGGTATTTTGTTTTGTTTAACAAATTTCGTTTTTATGTGGTTTCTTTTTGATTACCTTATCAGTAGCGGGTAGTTTATCTTATTAGTTCACGTTTTGTTGAGTTAGTAAGAGCTGAGGGAGGGAAGTAGTTGTCCGAAGACTCACCTGCTCTGGTTTTGTTTGTCGGCAGACAGGTAAGAGCTGCAATCCGAGAACAGGGGTAGTCAGGGGCTTGCTTCCTTAGTTTTCCTACCCGCGATTTGTTATCCTTCATGTTTCGTTTATAAGTCATGTGAATTGTTTTTTTTATTATTTTGAGAATTATTCAATAAATGGAGGTGTCTTAAATTCATATCGGGTGTTGTGACTCTTTTATATGTTTGGCCTGTATATTTTTCGTTTGTTTTTATTTAAGCGAGCCACAAATCAGTTATGGGCCGTAACAATGGGGTTTATGGTTCCTCTGGCTTGCGCTTGTTGGGGACACTTAACTTCTAGGATTATCGTCGAATTGATTACAGAGACCGCCTCTGCATTTAATAAGAAATTGTTCACTCTCGCCATTATACATCCCTGTCATTGTATTCTTCTGCTTTATACTGTACTGTGTTTTGATGCAACCTGTGTTGTTAAAAGCGCTATATAAATAAAAATGATTGATTGAAATTTCAGAATGATCACTTATTCCTAAAAACCTGTATTTCCCATTTCCTTTAATTAAACATAATTCTATCCTGCTTTGTGTTAAATGGGTTTTGTTCCCTTCAAACATCAATCATGTCATGTTTTTACACATTTAAGTATTTTCTAGACACATCAGATTTTAAATTTGCCCTCCTGAAACATCTAATCTTGTGCACTTAACATTAAAAACCCATACCAAAATACATTTACCTTTACATAATGGTTTAATTTTTTTAAAGAGTGTAATTGTGGTGTGCTCTGTTTATGATAAAAGCTCTGTTTATGCTAAAAAGTAAGGATCCTCGTGTCCTGTAAGAGTCACATCTCATGGCGCTTTGCCAGAAAGAAAGTGTCGCAAATAAGAGAAAAAAAGGCAGAATTCTGACTTTATATCTCGCAATTCTGAGAAAAAAAAAAAGAATTGTGAGATAAAAAGTCGCAATAACTTTTTTCTTTTTTTATTCAGTGGCGGAAACGGGCTTCCATATAAGGCAGAGTGGAAAGGCGAGCTTAAAAAAAAAAAAAAAAAAAAAAGCAGCACGTGAGCTTCCAATGTGACGTCACAACGCAGACGCTATAGAAGACCCGCTCGCTTCTAACGGCAGACGCGTATCTAGTTGGAGTGAGCGGTTAGAAGCAGCGACTGATTCCACTCACTTAAACTATTCAGATTCACGATTTACAGACAGTCTTTTCAGAATATTCACACTGTTCACAAATGTCTACAACTGAGGGCAAGCCTCTCGCTCGAGCCGCCTGGGCTTCAAAACCTTCGAGTTTCAAAAGTGTCGATTTAAACGATTCGATGGAGAACAGCCCAGCAGCTGAGATGGACATCAACAGCAGTAAGTAGTGTTATTTTACTTTCTCGGTCTGAGCTCAGTCTTTGGCTCAGTTTTTGACTTTGCTTTCCAGCAAAATATGAACTTGTATGCTCGCTCATCCAGAGGAGCCAAACAGCTCAGAGAGATATTTTTGTCATACTATGGGCTATCTATAACAGTTTAATAACGAAACCCCAGAATTCATAGAGCCAATAAATATTAAAAACAATAGGGTAAACAGAGCAAACTCGAACAGAAACTTTTGTTAGCAATGCAAATTTATTCATAAAATAGTTTAGCAGGTGGAAAGCTACATGACATTTCTTACTAGTTCTTGAAGCAGTTAAACTTAAAAGATTCGCTGTTAGTAGACTCTGAACACAACTAAGACGTCACGATAAGAGGTAAACCGCCTTTACCTTAACTGCAGATTTTTCTATGTCTCATTATTAGAGCTGTACTATTTTCAGCTTGAATCAGTTCACTGTCAGAAATGTGTCGAAAAGTAATCTGTTTCTGATCTGTGGTTAGAGATGTTTGTTTCTAATATTTTTCTGTTTTCTCTTCTTCATTCCAGGCACAGCTATCAAAGGGAAGAAGGAGAAAGCGAGAGTCGCCTTCAGGAAGCTGTGCAAAGCTGTGAAGCGGCGGTTCTTCCGCTGGCCGGACCGAGTGGAGAGTCTCTCAGCTCAGACGGACGCCATCTGGACGATCATGAGGGGACGCCTGTCCCAGGTCCGTCAGCTGCCGTGGATCCTGCTGTTCCTGAGCTGCTGTGTCTGCCGGGGCAGGTGTGCGCCGATCTGGAGCTGCCGCTGTATGTGCCGTGTTCCTCCAGGATCATCGAGGAAACGCCTGTTCCAGATTCATCTGCTCTGAATCCGAGTCACAGTGAGCCATTGTTACTTTACTTATTGTTATTTCTGTCTGTCAATAATTAATTGGCAGCATCTGTTTCACTAAGTGTAAATAGCAATAGAGGTTATTTTGCAGTGAAAATAGCATATTTTCTTAGCTATTGATTCAGTTTACACTAAGAGCAAATAGCAATGGATTCTATTGACACCATTTTCTGTTATTTATACAACTTATTGCAAAAGTGCCAATTATCTGCATCTCCGTACTGTAGTACATTATAAAACAGTATGCAATAGTAATGTATTAAATGTACACGGTAGACTTAATAAGACTTAATAATTTGACAATGACATTTGTTGTGCTGTTTCCATGTTTAATTAGTAGTTCACAGTAATCTGTGGTCAGGGATGTTTCTAATGGTTTGCTCTTCATGTGTTTCAGAAAAAGCTAAGAAAGGAAGGAAGAGAAAAGCTGTCCGTGCCTTCTTCCGGAGAGCATGTAAGGCTGTGAAGCAGCTCTTCCCCTGCTGTGACCAGGACAGAGTCCAGCCTCCTAAAGCAGAGCCGCATCTCGAGCAATCCCAGCTCGTTCTGCCGGAGGAGCAGGACCAGGTCTCTGCAGACCTCCAGTCCTCTCCTGAGGAGGAAGAAGATGTCCCCAGATTGAGGCCCATGATGCAGTTCTGCTCTCTCCAGTGTCTGGTTCCGGGTCCGGTTCAGTGTCACCGTCGATCAAGTCAGAAAAGACACCGGACACAGTGTCTCCTGATCCAGAAATCGATTTGCCCCAAGGTGAGCCATTACCGCTTGGCAACATGTCATTTCTGCTCTGTCTTATTTTCTCTTTATTGATGCTATAGACTTTTCCAAATTTACTAGCCACTCAACATTTTCACTGGCCATCATTTTGTTGTTGGGAAATTACATCAACTTTTAACTTCAACTCTGCTGTTGACAATCAAAGGAACTTACAGTCCATCTTCTGTTTCTGTGTGCTTTTCAGGATCCACTGTGTCTTTGTTTGAAGTGGACATTTGATCGCCTCCGGAACTTCGGCAAGGTCTATGAGGGAACACATTTATTCAGCGACAAAGTGAAGGTCGCTTCTGAAGTGTATTCCTGGCGCAAAGCGGACCGCTATCTTGACATTGTAAGTTGGCTAAACCTGCAGAATAAGTGTGTTTTATAACCTGTAGCTGACATGCAGCTGGAACAGAAGACGGCAAACTAACAGATCTTGTGTTTGTCTCTCCTCAGCCTGGTCACCCAAACCGGTGCTTGCTGAAGTGGCTCTGATGCTCCGGCTGGGGAGAGAAGCCCTTGTGCCCCAACATCATTCGCTACACCAGTGGGTGGAGAATGAGAGCAGCTTCACTCTCATTATGGATTACCCTGAACCCTGCAGGACCTTGGAGGATTACATCTTGTTCAACGGCCCCATCAGTGAAGCACAAGCACGCTTGTTCATGTATCAAGTGCTTGATGCCGTCAAACACTGCCATAAGCATGGAGTTTATCACGGTGATATCCGCTCAAGGAACATCCTGGTAACTCTCCACAGTCTGGAGCTCAATCTCATTGACTTCCGCTGCGCTCGCCTGATCCGCAGCGAGGATTTAACAGCAGTGAATACCAAGGTGAGTCCTGCTGATGATCACGCGTGACGCTGTGTTGTTGATGGTGAAGCGTACAGAAGCACTGAAACCGTGTGTCTTTTTTTGAACAGGATCAGAGGCATACACCCTCCTGAGGTCCTCATGCACTCTGTTTTCCACGCCGCAGAAGCAGACGCCTGGGCACTGGCAGTTCTGCTCTTTGAGATCATGCACAGATATCTGCCATTTGAAAGCTTTGATGCCATTCAGCATGGCTACCTCAAGATGGATCCCACCTTATCCACTGGTGAGCACTCAGTTTTCCTGTTCAGATGACGCTTACTGTTACGCTTTGATGTGAGGATACTAACCATGCTCTCTCTGAACTCTTCCCAGCGTACCATGACCTTATTTTCCATAGTTTGAGCCGTAATCCAGCTCACCGGCTGACGCCCAGCAGCTGGAAGAGCACCGCTGGATGATACTCTGGAGGTCTAGGTAAAACGAAGACTGTTTTCATGCACATCAGAGCACAGGCAGACAGCAAAATACAAAGAATGAAAAGAATGTAATATTTCAGAGTGCTGCTGTCTGTAGAAACTAAAACATAGAAAAAGTGCATGGAAACATAGTTACTTAGTGCTTCACAAATTCTTAATGAAAGGTAAATCATAAATGTAACATTGATGCTTCTTAAGTAACATTAATGTAAAAAAAGAAAATAACATTTTTAAAAATACTATTCTAGAAAGTAAAGTAAGTCACTACTTGGTGGCTTTTTAGTGACATTAACATAAGAAATGAAAAAAATGAATAATTACAAAAAAGTTAAGAAATGTTCAAAAAGAAAAAAAAAACATAAATGAAAAAAAATTAATAATTACAAAAAAAGTAAAGAACATTTTTGAAAAGAAAATAATAATTAAAAAGAGTCTTTTGTAATAATCAGTCACAAATTGGTGGCTTTTAGTGACATTAACATGAGAAATAAAAAAAAAAAAATAATTACAAAAAAAGTAAAGAAAAGTTTTGAAAAGGAAAAAAAATCAAACAACATAAGAAATGAAAAAGTAAAAAGAATAATAATTACAAAAAAGTAAAGAAAAGTTTTGAAAAGAAAAAATAAAACAACATAAATGAAAAAAAGAAAAAATCAAACAACATAAGAAATGAAAAAAAGTAAAAGAATAATAATTACAAAAAAAAAGTAAAGAAAAGTTTTGAAAAGAAAAAAATAAAACAACATAAATGATAAAATAAATAATTACAAAAAGTAAAGAAAAGTTTAGAAAAGAAAAAAATAAACAACATAAGAAATGAAAAAAAAAGTAAAAAGTAAAATTACACAAGTTTTGAAAAAAAAAAATTGTAATAATCAGTCAAAAAATTGTAATTTTAGTAAAGAAACATAAAACAACATTAAAAATGACAAAAAAAGTAAAGAATATTTTTGAAAATAATAATAATAAAAAAGAATATTTTTTAATAATCAGTCACAAATTGGTGGCTTTTAGTGACATTAACATAAGAAATGAAAAAAAAAAGGAATAATAATTACAAAAAAAAAAAAGTTTTGAAAAGAAAAAAATAAAGCAAGATAAGAAAAGATAAAATAAATAATTACAAAAAGCAAAGAAAAGTTTTGAAAAGAAAAAAATAAAACAACATAAGAAATGGAAAAAGTAAAAATACTTTTGAAAAAAAAATATATTTTTGTAATAATCAGTCACAAATTTGTGGCATTTTAGTGACTAACATAAGAAATGAAAAAAAAATGACAAAAAAGTAAAGAAAAGTTTTGAAAAGCAAAAAAATCAAACAACATAAGAAATGGAAAAAGTAAAAATACTTTTTAAAAAATTGTAATAATCAGTCACAAATTTGTGGCGTTTTAGTGACATTAACATAAGAAATGAAAAGAAAATGACAAAAAAAAAAGTAAAGCATATTTTTGAAAAGAAAATAATAATAATAAAAAAATAATATTTTTTTAATAATCAGTCACAAATTGGTGGCTTTTTAGTGACATTAACATAAGAAATGAAAAAAAGAATAATAATTACAAAAATAAAGAAAAGTTTTGAAAAGAAAAAAAAAATAAAGAAAAGTTTTGAAAAGAAAAAAAAAAATAAAAAAGAAAAGTTTTGAAAAGAAAAAAAAATAGCAAGATAAGAAAAGATAAAATAAATAATTACAAAAAGCAAAGAAAAGTTTTGAAAAGAAAAAAATAAAACAACATAAGAAATGGAAAAAAAGTAAAAATACTTTTGAAAAAATATATATATATTTTTGTAATAATCAGTCACAAATTTGTGGCATTTTAGTGACTAACATAAGAAATGAACAAAAGTAAAGCATATTTTTGAAAAGAAAATAATAATAATAAAAAAAAAGAATATTTTTGTAATAATCAGTCACAAATTGGTGGCTTTTTAGTGACATTAACATAAGAAATGAAAAAAATAATTACAAAAAGTAAAAAAAGATTTTAAAATAAAAAATCAAAACAACATAAGAAATGAAAAAAAAAGTAAAAATACTTTTGAAAAAAAATATTTTTTGTAATAATTAGTCACAAATTTGTGGCGTTTTAGTGACATTAACATCAGAAATGAAAATAATTTAAAAAAAAGTAAAAATTACTTTTGAAAAGAAAAAAAATACACCACATAAGAAATAAAAAAATTACAAAAAAATTAAATAATATTTTTTAAAAGAAAATTATTTAAAAAATTATTTTGTAGTAATCAGTCACAAATTCGTGGCGTTTTAGTGACTAACATAAGAAATGAAAAAGAAAATGACAAAAAAAGTAAAGCATATTTTTGAAAAGAAAATAATAATAATAAAAAAAGAATATTTTTTTAATAATCTGTCACAAATTGGTGGCTTTTTAGTGACATTAACATAAGAAATGAAAAAAAAGAATAATAATTACAAAAAAATAAAGAAAAGTTTTGAAAAGAAAAAAATAAAAGCAAGATAAGAAAAGATAAAATAAATAATTACAAAAAAGCAAAGAAAAGTTTTGAAAAGAAAAAAATAAAACAACATAAGAAATGGAAAAAAAACTAAAAATGCTTTTGAAAAAAAAAATATATTTTTTAATAATCAGTCACAAATTTGTGGCATTTTAGTGACTAACATAAGAAATGAAAAAAAGTAAAGCATATTTTTGAAAAGAAAATAATAATAATAAAAAAAGAATATTTTTGTAATAATCAGTCACAAATTTGTGGCGTTTTAGTGACATTAACATAAGAAATGAAAATAATTTAAAAAAAGTAAAATTACTTTTGAAAAGAAAAAATACACCACATAAGAAATAAAAAAATTACAAAAAAATTAAATAATATTTTTTAAAAGAAAATAATTAAAAAAATATTTTGTAGTAATCAGTCACAAATTGGTGGCTTTTTAGTGACATTAACATAAGAAATGAACAAAAAATGACAAAAAAAGTAAAGCATATTTTTGAAAAGAAAATAATAATAATAATAAAAAAGAATATTTTTGTAATAATCTGTCACAAATTGGTGGCTTTTTAGTGACATTAACATAAGAAATGAAAAAAAGTAAAGCATATTTTTGAAAAGAAAATAATAATAATAAAAAAAGAATATTTTTGTAATAATCAGTCACAAATTGGTGGCTTTTTAGTGACATTAACATAAGAAATGAAAAAAATAATTACAAAAAAGTAAAGAAAAGTTTTTAAAATAAAAAAATCAAAACAACATAAGAAATGAAAAAAAGTAAAAATACTTTTGAAAAAAAATATATATTTTTGTAATAATTAGTCACAAATTTGTGGCGTTTTAGTGACATTAACATCAGAAATGAAAATAATTTAAAAAAGTAAAAATTACTTTTGAAAAGAAAAAATACACCACATAAGAAATAAAAAAATTACAAAAATTAAATAATATTTTTTAAAAGAAAATAATTAAAAAAATTATTTTGTAGTAATCAGTCACAAATTGGTGGCTTTTAGTGACATTAACATAAGAAATGAACAAAAAAAATGACAAAAAAGTAAAGCATATTTTTGAAAAGAAAATAATAATAATAATAAAAAAGAATATTTTTGTAATAATCTGTCACAAATTGGTGGCTTTTAGTGACATTAACATAAGAAATTAAAAAAGAATAATAATTACAAAAAAAGTAAAGAAAAGTTTTGAAAAGAAAAAAAATAAAACAACATAAGAAATGATAAAATAAATAATTACAAAAAGTAAAGAAAAATTTTAAAAGAAAAAAAATAAAACAACATAAGAAATGATAAAGTAAATAATTACAAAAAGTAAAGAAAAGTTTTGAAAAGAAAAAATAAAACAACATAAGAAAATGAAAAAAAAAAGTAAAAATACTTTTGAAAAAAAAAAAATTGTAATAATCAGTCACAAATTGGTGGCTTTTTAGTGACATTAACATAAGAAATGAAGAAAAAAATAATAATAATTATATATAAAGAATAATAATTAAAAAAATAATAATTTTTGAAAAGAAAAAAAATAACATAAGAAATGGAACAAAAATATAATACAAAAAAGAATATTTTTTTACTAATCAGTCACAAAGTTGTGGCTTTTTAGTGATATTAACATAAGAAAATGAATAATTATTACAAAAAAAGTAATTATCCTCTCTAGGATCGCCACCTTAACGTGGTGGAGGGGTTTGAGTGCCTGAATGACCCTAGGATCTAGGTTGTCCGGGGCTATATGCTCCTGGTAGGGTATCCCAAGGCAAACAGGTCCTAGGTGACAAGCCAGACTAAGAGCGGTCCACCCCACCCCTTATGAATAACAAAAATAACGGAGTCGTGGCGTCGCCCGGTACGGAGCCAGGCCTGGGGCAAAAGCCGGCATGCGAGCGTGGGGCCATCCTCCCCGTGGGCCCACCAACCCCTGGACACAGAGTCTGGATTTAGGGACATGGAATGTTACGCCTCTGGGGAGGAAGGAGCCTGAGTTGTTGCAGGAGGTTGAGAGGTACCGGCTAGAGATAGTTGGCTCACCTCCAGTTGGGCTCTGGAACCCATCTTCTCGTGAGAGGCGGCGCACAGGTGTGGGCTTGCTTATAGCCCCCCCAGCTTAGCCACCATGTGTTGGAGTTTACCCGTGGACGAGAGGGTCGCCTCCTGTGACTTTGGGTTGGGGGAGGACTCTCACTGTCATTTGTGCCTACGGGCCGAATGGCAGTTTAGAGTACCTGGCCTTCTTGGAGTCCTTGGGAGGGGTGCTGGAAAGCGATCCAATCAGGGACTCTATTGTCCTGCTGGGGGACTTCAACGCTCACCTTGGTGATGCTAGCGACACCTGGAGGGGCGTGATTGGGGGGAACGGCCCCCCGATCTAAACCAGAGTGGTGTGCTGTTGTTGGAATTCTGTGCTTATCATGGTCTGTCCATAACAAACACCATGCTCAAGCATAAGGGTGTCCACCAGTACAAGTGGCATCAGGACACCCTAGGACGGAGGTTGATGATCGACTTTGTGGTTGTATCATCTGATCTCGGGCCGCATGTCTTGGACACGTATGGGTGAAGAGAGGGGCATAGCTGTCAACTGATCACCACCTGATGGTGAGTTGGATTGGGAGGAGGCCAGACAGACTTGGCAGGCCCAAACGTACCGTGAGGGTCTGTTGGGAACGTTTGGCAGAGACCCCTGTCAGGGAGATCTTCAACTCTCGCCTCCGGCAGAACTTTGACCGGATCCAGAGGGAGGCTGGAGACGCGAGTTCGAGTGGACTATGTTCTCTGCCTCTTTGGTCGATGCAGCCGTCCGGAGCTGTGGCCGTAAAGTCTCTGGTGCATGTCGTGGCGGCAACACCCCACCGGAAGAAAGGGATGCCGCCAAGCTGAAGAAGGAGTCCTATCGGGCCTGGTTGGCTCGTGGGACTCCTGAGGCAGCTGACAGGTACCGGTGGGCCAAGCAGACCACTGCCCGGGTGGTTGTGCAGGCAAAAACTCAGGTCTGGGAGGAGTTCGGGAAGGCCATGAACAAGGACTATCGGACGGCCTCAAAGAGGTTCTGGCGAACCGTCCGACGCCTCAAAAAAGGGAATCAGTGCCCTGCCAGCACCGCATACGGTGCTGGTGGGAACCTGCTAACCACGACTGGGGAATTTGTCGGGCGGTGGAAGGAATACTTTGAGGATCTCCTCAATCCTCCCAGGGGACTCGACCATCACCCTGGCTGAGGTCACTGAGGTTGTTGAGAAGCTCCTCGGTGGCAAGGCTCCGGGTGGACGAGATCCGCCCCCAGACTACCTCAGGTCTCGGGATGTTGTGGGGCTGTCTTGGCTGACACGCCTCTGGACTGGCAGACCGGGGTGGTGGATCCTCTTTTTAAGAATGGGGACCGGAGGGTGATCTCCAACTATTGGGAAATCACACTCCTCAGCCTCCCTGGGAAAGTCTATGCCAGGGTACTAGAGAGGAGAATCCATCCGATGGTGGAACCTCAGCTTCAAGAGGAACAATGCGGGTTTTGTCCTGGACGTGGAAGACTGGACCAGCTCTATACCCTCTTCAGGATACTGGAGGGTTCCTGGGAGTTTGCCCAACCAGTCCACATGCGATTTGTGGATTTGGAGAAGGCATTCGACCGGGTTCCTTGTGGTGTCCTTTGGGGGGTGCTCTGGGAATACGGGTTAAGGGGCCCATTGTTAAGGGCTGTCCGGTCCCTGTATGATCAGAGCAGGCATTGATGCCGGCATTAAGTCAGACTTGTTCCCAGTGCATGTTGGACTCGACAGGGCCGCCTTTGTCACCGGTCCTGTTCATTATTTTTATGGATAGGATTTCTAGGCGCAGCTGGGGGCTGGAGGGGTCTGTTTTGGCGACCACAGGATAGCGCTCTGCTTTTTGCCAAGACCTACAGTGTGCGCTGGGGCGGTTTGCAGCTGAGTGTGAAGCGGCTGGGATGAGAATCAACACCTCTAAGTCTGAGGCAATGGTTCTCAGTCGGACAAGGGTGTCTTGTCCCCTTCAGGTTGGTGGGGAGCTCCTGCCTCAGGTGGAGGAGTTTAAGTATCTTGGGGGTCTTGTTCACGAGTGAGGGGAGGATGGAACGAGAGATCGACAGGTGCAGCTTCTGCAGTAATGCGGTAGCTGTACCAGTTGATCTTCAATGTTACTTCTCAGCTATGGTCATGATCTTTGGGTCATGACCGAAAGAATGAGATCCCGGATACAAGCGGCGAAATGAGTTTCCTCCGTGAGGGTGGCTGGGCACTCCCTTAGAGATAGGGTGATGATGTTTATTTATTCATTTATTTATTTTTATTTTTTATACCAGAGAATATAGTAGTAGTAGTAGTAGTACAAAAAAAGTAAAGAATATTTTGAAATAATCAGTCACAAAGTTTTAGTGACATTAACATATGAAATGAAAAAATAATAATAATTACAAAAAGTAAATAATATTTTATAAAAAATTAGTCACAAATTTGTGGCTTTTTAGTGACATTAAGAAATGAAAAAAAAATAATATATAATACTATTTTTAAAAAGGAAAGCATATTTATGTATAATATTTTTAAAAATAACTAGTCACAAATTTGTTGCTTTTTAGTGACATTGTTAGGTTATGTATTGACATTATGCAACTTTGATCCTTCAGTTACAGCTTCCATCGGTGCCAGGCTTTGTCAGCCTGGTGAGAACGGAATGTTGGAGTTAAATGTTGACGGTTATGCACCTGTGGCCTTTTAGTTTCAGTTTGATTCTTGGTCATAACATGGCCTCCGTAGAATACTGATAGGGCCACCGGAAGAATCTGAAGGAGTGAAGATTCTGACGCACAAGAAATGTGGCCAATTGTTTTCATTTACTGTATCTTGTCCTTTCCTCTATAAATAAAGTGACTTAAGATCTGAGCGCCGGGAGGAGGCAAAGCAGGAGGAGGCAAAGCAGGAAGGAGGCAGAAGGCGGGGCCTGCCTGCCCCGCCTCAGGCGGACTGTGATCCGCCTGGAGGCAAAAGGAGGTTAAGGAGAAACCTGCTTCTCTCCCGCTTGCAATCGACAGCGCAATCCTTGCAAGCCTTAAAATCCAGAAACTTGTCTTGTGTTTTATTTCGCTTTGAGTTGATCCTTCCTGGTAAAGAGCCGTTTGAGTGAAATAGTCTCAACATTTACTTGGTCCTTCGAGCCGGATCCCAACACGACAGAGCGGAGGAGGAGAGGACGAAGGGGAGCCGAGAGACAGTCTCTGATCAGAGCCAGGCAATAGCTGCCTGCAAAAATCCACCCGCGTGAATTCGAGGGGGTCGGTGATTCTTCGCCTGGAAAAATCGACTTCTCCGGCTGTCTGACGGAGCCGTTGGAAGGACAACTCAACGCACTGATCAGGTGATATACCGGTATTGTTTTTATGGTGAAGCAAAGATTACTAGCTGCTTTGGAAGCACAGTAATCTTGACAGACGATTCTGTCGACCAATAGTCTGGGACATTGGTTTGTGTGTGGATGAGACTGCAGTATAATAGGTACCGCTCGAGTTCGTGAGCCAGTGATTTGCCTGTTGAGGTGAAGGATCTGTATCGACAGTGAAGCCAAGATTACTAGCTGCTTTGGAAGCACAGTAATCTCGACAGATTTATTCTGTCGACCAATAGTCTGGGACATTGGTTTGTCGACAAAATTGTTCTAAGAGCGCAGGGTATGAATGGTATGAGTGTGTTGTATGAACGTCATTGTGAATCACTAGGATTTGCGGTGAATAAGGTGGTTGTTGTGGTTTAGGAATAACACAACTGATATTTTTCCCCACTAGAAGGGGAGTTGTGTTGTTCAAACAATAAAATTTATATTGGGTTTGAGTCAAAATTGAAAAGTTGGTTTGTTCAGACGGCTGTATCCGCAGACAAATTAGTGTCTGTAGAAGCTTGGTGCAGTGGACGATCTGATCAGACGTGTGACTAATCGTTGACTCTTACCAAAAAGCGAAAATGGGTGCAGGAAAAAGTAAATTGAAGGGAGATCCAAAGTTTATGCATACATATTCGGCAGACAGTGTGCGATATCTCAATGAGTGGAATAAAAATATGATTTCAGTGGTAAATTAGTCAAAAAGGACTGCACTCTCTTAATAAACAAAATAAAAGTTGATATATCCTTAGCCAAGGGAAAAAAGGTTGATCTGTTGAAACTTCAATTAATTGAAGCGACGAAGTGGCAAGAGCAGGCTGATAAAAGACAGGTGGAAGTCGAAGAGAAAAAAAGACAGAAACTAGAAAGATTGGTTGCAGTGCAAAAAGAAGAGGATCCAGCAGATTATGTTGGGAGACCAGAGGCATTGTATAGGCAAGAAAAGTTAAGGGTAGAGAGAGAAGCTAGAGGCCAAAAGACGGCTGCAGCAGCTCAGCAAGAGGAGCCGAGAGAGCAGGCAGCACAAAGCGAAGTGCGAGCAAAAGGGAAAGAGACAGAAAAACATGACCAATCCAAGATAACTGAATTCAGTCCCCCTCGTACTAGACGAAATACACCCTATGCCGAAGTAGTTGCCCAAACAGAGAGAATTAGGGAAGAAAAAGAGCATAACAAAGACCCCTTGAACCCCTCACACCCTTCATCAGAATCAGGTTCCGTTTTTCCAGCCATTCAAGTGGCAAATCCACATTACGGTGTAGAGGGCGATCGCAATAGATACCTTAATGTGTATCGCCCATGGTCAGACCAAGAACTTAAAGAGGCAGTAAATGCACTTGGTCCACTTGGAAATTTTACTGCATGGTTAGAGAATTTTCACCAACTGATACGTGCACGCATCGCTTAAATGGCCAAGAGATTGATAGAGTTGTGAGATTGGCTTTTAAATACGAATATGGCCAGTATAGGGGTAACTTCATGGGTCTAGACAGGAATGATGATCCGTTAGCTCATGATGGAGCGGCATTGCGAGACGCAGTAGAACATGGACAGGGATTGTTGAAAAATAAAAAAGGAAAAGCAGACAGGGCCCATACTTTCGCTGCACTCACTGCCCTCTCCCAAAGCATGACCTTGCTTGGTGCAGACACAATACAGACTTGAAGGCAAACTGTGCCTTCCACGAAGTTTGTACAAAACAGCAGCAAGTTTGACACAAGGGGAAACATGTGTCAACAGGAGGATGGTGCATAGGGTTTTATGCACCAGGTGTTATGCACCAGGGTTTAATAACTACTAAAAAAAAAAAAATTTGTGAATCTTGTTTGATCTGCTGTAAACATAACTGCAGACCTAGGAGAGGTCAATTTCCAAAGCCAGACTACCTTTTCAGTTTATCCACATGGATTTTATTGAACTGACACCTTGCTAACAGTACAAATACTGTATCGTCAGTTTACCGCTGTGTGATGATGTGTGTGAAAACCACAAGAGCAGCATACACTAGCAGAGTGGATGAACAAAATGTTGAAATTTGGAATGTTTGAAATGTTGTGAGAGCAAATGATCTGCCAGATATACCTCTGTCCCCACAGGCTCTCAAGAGTGAAACCAGGCGACAGCATCCTGATCAAAGTTATCCTGGCCACACCGACTGCAGTTAAGATCGCTGAGAGATCTACGTGGATTCATCAGAGCCACTGTAAAAAGGTCACAGAGTTTCCTGCCTAAAACGACGAGTACGGTGTGAAGTCCGGTTACAAAGGGTGGTGGTGAAGGCAATAGGCCTCGCTGGTCTCAACCCGGTGAAGAAACCAACAGAGCCCTACTCATTTTTAGCATGGCGTGGAGTCCTGCTGTGGATGGATGCGGAGGAGAGAGAGAGACGATTAAAGGGAAACTGAAACTAAGTGAATTTTGACTGGTTCATAGAACAACATGAACTAAAGACTCATTTTGATTTGAACATGTTTATGCATGATCTGTGTTTTACCATGTTTAAGGGCAATGATTACTAAAATGATTAGCCAGACTTTTCCAGTTTTACCATACTTCTCCACCAAGAGAGAAATGGAGAGCTTTTAATATCATGTGTGAAGTCTCAGTTAAAACTACAGCTGTGATATGGCTGAGTGCTGATGTTATGATACAAAAGGTACACTGATAAGCTACAGTAGCCGTGCTGAGAACAAGAGGCACCGTTTTATTTCATTCTTCCTTTTCAGTTTATTTTCACATTTTCCTCCTATGTTCAAGCTTTAAATTTTGTATTGTATACATTATGATTAAGATGCAAGCCTTACAGGTGATCGCCCATGTAACATCTTGGGGGTCGGTTGGGAATTTTTCCTCAGATACTGGGGTTTTCGCCCAACCTTGCTGTTTAAAGTAAGCATCGACTATGTAATCAAGTAATCAGTAGAGATGTAGTTCAATATGCATATGCCTTATTATGTTATTTTCAGGTGCTAAACGTCAAAGAGGAGGGATATGTTAGGGTTATGTATTGACATTTTGCAACTTTGATCCTTCAGTTACAGCTTCCATCGGGTGCCAGGCTTTGTCAGCCTGGTGAGAACGGAAATGTTAGAGTTAAATGTTGACGGTTATGCACCTGTGGCCTTTTAGTTTCAGTTTGATTCTTGGTCATAACATGGCCTCCGTAGAATACTGATAGGGCCACCGGAAGAATCTGAAGGAGTGAAGATTCTGACGCACAAGAAATGTGGCCAATTGTTTTCATTTACTGTATCTTGTCCTTTCCTCTATAAATAAAGTGACTTGCGATCTGAGCGCGGGAGGAGGCAAAGCAGGAGGAGGCAAAGCAGGAAGGAGGCAGAAGGCGGGGCCTGCCCGCCCCGCCTCCTCAGGCGGACTGTGATCCGTCTGGAGGCAAAAGGGAGGTTAAGGAGAAACCTGCTTCTCTCCCGCTTGCAATCGACAGCGCAATCCTTGCAAGCCTTAAAATCCAGAAACTTGTCTTGTGTTTTATTTCGCTTTGAGTTGATCCTTCCTGGTAAAGAGCCGTTTGAGTGAAATAGTCTCAACAGACATTAACATACAAAATAAAAAGAATTAATAATTGAAAAAAGTAAAGAATATTTTTGCAATAATCAGTCACAAATCTGTGGCTTTTTAGTGAAATTAACATAAATGAAAAAACTTAAAAATCCAAAAAAGGTAAAGAATATAAAAAAACAAAATAATAATAATAAAAATATATTTTTGTAATAACCAGTCACAAATTGGTGTCTTTTTAGTGATATTAACATAAGAAATAACAATAATAATAATAATTACAAAAAAAGTAAAGAATATTTTTGAAAAGAAAAAATAAAACATAAATATAAGAAATGAAAAAATCATTTACATAAGAAATGAAAAGAAAGTAAAGGACATTTTGCGTGTGAATTTGCTAGGACGATGTCGGATATGTAATATGCTCTGGTCCCCTCCTGCCTGGGAGGGGACCAGAGCATTGAGATTGAATTGAGATTTACAGCAGACTGCTGGGTCTCAATGACTTGATGTCGAAGTGGTGCCCAGTTTCTGGATGGACCTGTTGAAATGAGATGGTCTTCATCCCTCCTGGGGTGGTGCCGCTCTTCTATCTAGAAATATGGCATATAGTCTTAGAGTTCCAACTTGACCAACTAGTGCCCAGGTCAGACAAACTGTTTTCTTTCATCTTTTAATTGTAACTACGCAGCCGTCAGCTACAGTTGCACATCAGTTAGTGAGCTATAGATCCCTGAGGAAAAATTACACTCTTTCTCTATTATAGGAGAAGAAGACTTATACAAACTTGTATGCTAGACCCTATTCCATCTAAACTATTAAAAGATTTGCTTCCAGAAGTCATAGATCCTATTTTGAACATTATTAATTCATCATTGTCATTAGGATATGTTCCCAAAACCTTCAAACTGGCAGTAGTTAAGCCTCTTATTAAGAAACCACATCTTGACCCCAAAGACTTGACCCCAGACCAATCTCTAATCTCCCTTTTCTGTCAAAGATACTAGAAAAGGTAGTATCCTCACAACTGTATTCCTTTTAGAAAAAAATGGTATCTGCGAGGATTTCCAATCAGGTTTTAGACCGTACCATAGTACTGAGACTGCTCTCATTAGAGTTACTAATGACCTGCTTCTATCATCGGATCGTGGTTTTATCTCATTATTAGTGCTATTAGATCTTAGCGCAGCATTCGATACCATCGATCACAACATTCTCTTGGATAGACTAGAAAACTATGTTGGCATTAGAGGAAGCGCCTTTAGCATGGTTTAAATCATCAGTTTGTAGCAGTAAATGAGGAGGTATATCGCTCACAAGTGAAATATGGAGTTCCTCAAGGCTCAGTGCTAGGACCGTTACTTTTCAACCTATACATGTTACCTCTGGGAGATATATTATCAGGAGACATAGTGTTAGCGTTCACTGCTATGCTGATGATACTCAGCTCTATATTTCAGCGCAGCCTGGTGATACACACCAAATTGAGAATCTAACAGAATGCATAGTCGATATAAAAACTGGATGATGAGTAACTTCTTAATGCTAAATTCTGAAAAAACGGAGGTGCTAATAATTGGACCTAAAAACCCACATATAATAATCTAGAACACTGTCTAACACTTGATGGCTTCTCTGTTAATTGTTCTTCATCAGTTAGGAACCTAGGTGTGCCGTTTGACAGCAATCTTTCCTTCGACAACCATGTTTCCAGCATCTGTAAGACTGTGTTTTTCCATATTAAAAATACATCCAAATTACGACCTATGCTTTCAACCTCTGATGCAGAAATGTTAATTCATGCGTTTATGACGTCAAGGTTAGATTATTGTAATGTTTTATTGGGTGGTTGTTCTGCACACTTGATAAACTTCAGCTGGTCCAAAACGCAGCAGCTAGAGTCGTTACTAGAACTAGAAGTATGATCATATTAGCCCGGTTCTGTCAACACTGCACTGGCTCCCTATCAAACATCAGATAGATTTTAAAATCTTATTAATTACCTATAAAGCCCTGAATGGTTTAGCTCCTCAATACTTGAGCGAGCTCTTATCACATTATAGTCCTGCACGACCGCTGCATTCTCAAAACTCTGGCCATTTGATAATACCTAGAATATCAAAATCGATCATGGCGCCAGATCCTTTTCCTATCTAGCACCTAAACTCTGGAACAATCTCCTAACTCTAACAGACACACTCTGCCAGTTTAAATCTAGATTAAAGACACATCTTTTTAACCTAGCCTACACATAACACACCAACACACTTTTTATTATTCAAATCTGTTAAAGGATTTTTAGGCTGCATTACTTAGAACCGCTGGAATCGGGAACACTACTCCTAAAACACAATGTACTTGTGACATCATAGAAAGAATGGCATCTACGCTAATATTAGTCCTGTTTCTTTCTTAATCTGTTTTACAGTTTGTATCCAGACTAGATGGTGGATCAGCACCCAGAGATTATGTTCATCAGAGACCAGAACACCTAGATGCGCTCTGTGGACCGATCACCAGATCCTGATGCACACACACACACACACACACACACACACACACACACACACACACACACACACACACACACACACACACACACACACACACACACACACACACACACACACACACACACACACACACACACACACAACACAACAAACACAAACACAAACAAACACAAACAAAAAGAAAGTCATTTACGCTATCTGACACAGCAGCATTTAAAATTGAACTGAAATTTAAGTGCTGGGCGTCCGGTTAGAGGAGAACGGGCCCCAACTGAGTCTGGTTTCTCCCAAGGTTTTTTTTTCTCCATTCTGTATGGATGGGTGTTACGTGTATCTGTGACTTTAATATGATTGAGCCCATAGGTGGTGTTGGGGAATTCCGTTCCATGAGTGGTGACGTCATTGAGGATTCGGATATAAAGGCCATCAGGTGAAAATGGCGGTCTCTCTCTCTCTCTTTCTCTCTCTTTTTTTTTCTCTCTCTCTCTCTCTCTCTCTTTCTTTGTTCTACGTTTCCCACGGTTCTGGTGGCGTCTCCTTATTGCCTCTTTTGAGGCTGGTATTTTGTTTTGTTTAACGAATTTTGTTTTTATGTGGTTTCTTTTTGATTACCTTATCAGTAGCGGGTAGTTTATCTTATTAGTTCACGTTTTGTTGAGTTAGTAAGAGCTGAGGAGGGAAGTAGTTGTCCGGAAGACTCACCCGTTCTGGTTTTGTTTGTCGGCAGACAGGTAAGAGCTGCAATCCGAGAACAGGGGTAGTCAGGGCTTGCTTCCTTAGTTTTCCTACCAGCGATTTGTTATTCTTCATGTTTCGTTTATAAGTCATGTGAATTGTTTTTTTTTATTATTTTGAGAATTATTCAATAAATGGAGGTGTCTTAAATTCATATCGGGTGTTGTGACTCTTTTATATGTTCGGCCTGTATATTTTTCGTTTGTTTTTATTTAAGCGAGCCACAAATCAGTTATGGGCCGTAACATATTTGGGGGCTCGTCCGGGATGAATTCGGTGCATTTTAGTTAGATTTTCGTTTTTTTTTTAAATTTCCTAGTTACTTTGTAATTGAGTCACAATGGTCTGATGTGAATTTTCAAAATGTTCTTTTCTTCGTAATTTTGTTAGACGTTAGTTTTCCAAAATGTTTGAATTGGTAGAGTTTATTTCCAACCCAACGCAGGCAGAGTTATTTCAGATTAATAGGACTGATCTTATGAAAATTGCTGCTCACTATAAAGTTAGTTTTAAGTAATACTTCATCTAAACGTGAACTTCAGATTCTATTAGTTGATTCGTTGCATAAACAAGGCGTTTTTGGTGATGAAGAAAAGTGGGTAGATTATCCTGATCCAGTTGAGGTTAGTTCAGAAGATCTTGCTCTGCACGTTAAGAAGTTGGAGTTGGAAGCTAAAGAGCATGAAAGAGTTTTGTTAAAAGAAATGGGATTGTGAGAAAGAAAGACGGAGAGAGCGTGAGAGACATGAGCTTGAATTGAAGAAGCTTGAGATGGAACAAGCTTGCCGCCTGAAACAACTTGAGCTGAGAGCTCGTGAAAGGGGAGTAGTTGATGCTCCTGATTTTGACGTGAGTCGCAATATTCGTATTGTTCCTCCTTTTCGAGAACAAGAGGTAGATAAGTTTTTGCTCTTTTTGAACGTGTTGCCATTAACCTTAAATGGCCGAAAACATTTTGGCCCATGTTGTTACAATGTGTTCTCGTAGGGAAGGCTCAAGAAGCTTATTCTTCGTTATCACTGGAAGAGTCTCTTGATTATGATCAGGTAAAAGCTGCCGTTCTTAAAATCTATGAACTGGTTCCTGAGGCTTATCGCCAAAAATTTCGTAGTCATCGGAAAACTGATGATGAAACCTATGTTGAATTTGTTCGTGAGAAGGAATCAATGTTTGATCGGTGGTGTGCTTCGATGAAAGTAAAATCTTATGAGGATCTTCGTGAGCTGATTCTTTTGGAAGAATTTAAAAACTGCTTACCCGAACGTGTTGTAATGTATCTAAATGAGCTAAATGAGCAAAAATGAGCAGAAACTTCCATCTGCTAACAATAATCGCTGACTTTCAAACGCCATTCTGAGCGCACTTTGTCTGTGGATAAAGTGGAGAGTTCTAAGCTGGTGTCCTCACTTATTTGTTTTTATTGTAAGAAGCAGGGACACATTATTGCAGAGTGCAATGCACTCAAAAAGAAAAACCGTAACCC
This sequence comes from Puntigrus tetrazona, assembly GCF_018831695.1. Taxonomy (NCBI): domain Eukaryota; kingdom Metazoa; phylum Chordata; class Actinopteri; order Cypriniformes; family Cyprinidae; genus Puntigrus; species Puntigrus tetrazona. The sequence goes on from NW_025048240.1 coordinate 150,396, forward strand.
TAAATCGGTAGGTTTATTGATGACGTCCTCGGCACTTTCGGAAGGACTGGAGTCGTTAGCTTCACAAGCTGATATTTGTAAAGAAAAGGGGTATGTGCCGTTCATAATGGATGGTTTTGTATCTTTGGTTGGTAAAGCAAATCAGCGAAAACCAATCAAGATACTTTGTGACACAGGAGCTGCTCAGAGTTTTATTTTAGAAGAAATATTACTGCTGTCTGATGAGAGCTCTATTGGTTTGAGTGTCTTGGTACAGGGATTTGAGATGGGCTTTGTGAACGTGCCTTTGCACGAGATTGAAATTGAGTCCTCCTTGTTACTGGCCGCGTTGTTGTTGGGGTGCGACCGTGTCTTCCTGTTCGAGACGTTACGCTTTATTTTGGGGAATGACTTGGCGGGAGGAAAAGTTTTTGCTAGCCCTGAGGTAACCAGTGTTCCTTTTCCTGCATTACTCCTGATGCATTAGCTCGGAAATATCCCGAGGTATTTCCTTTGTGCGCTGTTACTCGCGCTATGTCACAGAGATTAAAAGAGAAAGCCATGGGAAGTCAGAAGATGGGTGTAAAATTGATCTGAGTGATATGTTTCTCACGAGTTCAGATCTGGGGAAAGTGAAGTGTTCAAATTCTGTTGGTTTGGACATCGCCGTCAAGAAGCTAGACGAACCTGTTAAATTATCTCTGTCACGCGAGCAGCTTATTTTTGAGCAGAGGAAAGACAAGGACATGTCACCCCTCTTTGAAGCTGTTGTTCCCTATTTGAGCAACTTGAGAGTGTATCGCAAGGATACTTTGTTGAAGATGGTGTGCTGATGAGGAAGTGGAGACCTTCAAATACTGCTGCTGCTGCTGATGATGAATGGCAGAGTGTTAAGCAGGTAGTAGTTCCTTCCTCATATCGTTTTGAAATCCTGAGACTTGCACATGACGGTCCATTTGCCGGTCATTTGGGAGTTAATAAACGTATGATCGTGTGCTCCGACATTTTTTCTGGCCTGGTTTAAAAAAATGTAGCAAGTTACTGCCGGTTGCCATGTGTGTCAGAAGATTGGAAAACCGAACCAAACCATTCCACCTGCTCCGCTGTATCCAATTCCAGCTATTGGTGAACCATTTGCGAGTGCTGATCGACTGTGTCGGTCCCTTGCCTCGTCTGAAGTCCGGTAACCAGTATTTACTGACAATAATGTGTGCATCTACACGTTTTCCAGAGGTAATACCTTTACGGAAAATTACTGCTCCAGTAATGGTGAAATCGCTTCTTAAGTTCTTCTCCTGTTTGGCCTTCCTCGTACTATTCAATCAGATCAAGGTACGAATTTTATGTCTCGTGTGTTTAAACAAGTTCTGGATCAGTTGCATATTCAACACTCCACTTCTAGTTGTTACCATCCAGAAAGCCAAGGAGCACTCGAACGGTTCCACCAGACTTTAAAATCAATGCTTCGTGTGTTCTGTCTAGAGTTTCAGAAAGACTGGGATGAGGGAGTGCCTATGGTTATGTTTGCAGTAAGGGAGGTAGTACAGGAGTCTTTGGGCATCAGTCCTAACGAGCTGGTGTTTGGACACACTGTTCGTGGTCCACTGAAGCTGATCAAAGATCACTGGTCTAATGACTCGAGTCTAAACAATGTCCTTGACTACGCTTTCAGAGTTCCGCTTTAAAATTGCACCGTGCATGTGAGTTGGCCAAAGAGAATTTGAAGATGTCACAACAGCGAATGAAAAAACGTTTCGATCGTAGTGCTAAACTTTGTAGTTTTTTTCCTGGTGATAGGGTGCTAGTGCTGTTACCAGTATCAGGATCTGCACTGCAGGCCCGGTACTTCGGTCCTTATCAGGTAAAAGAGAAGGTGAGTGAACTTAACTACGTAATATCGACATCCGATCGAAAGAGACTCGCTTTGTGTCACATTAATATGCTAAAACCTTATTTTGACCGAAAGCCAGATCTGTTTGGACCGAAGTCTGTTGCGTTAACTGTTTCACCCACAGATTCTTCGGTGATCAAAGAACAGGCGCTGCTCAGTGCTGATTCACCTGTTGATGAGACGCTGTCTAGTGCTGAAATTTTGACCTGTCCATTATCTTCTAATACTAATAGCACCTGTGTCTCGATCATAATTGAGGATGATATTAACTTTCCCTCTGTGGAGCTGGTGGTGGGAAGGTTGAAAAATTCTGAGGTGATCCAAATCTTGACACGCTTTCTTTCCCATCTGACTGCTGCTGAATGCGCTGATGTGACTAATGTCATTCGGACTTATAATAACTTGTTTTCTGACATGCCTTCGCATGCCGTTGATGGAACATGATATTGATGTTGGCGATTCATTGCCTATTAAACAGCACGCATTTCGAGTAAGTCCTGAAAAACGATTGCAGCTGAAAAAAGAGGTGACCTTCATGATAGAAAACGACATAGCCGAGCCGAGCTTTAGTTCATGGAGCTCACCTTGTTTGCTAGTAAAAAAAATCTGACGGCTCATTTCGCTTTTGCACTGATTTTAGACGCGTTAATGCAGTTACAAAACCAGACAGTTATCCTTTGCTCGCATGGAAGACTGCGTGGATCGTGTCGGAAACGCTGTGTTCGTGACTAAGATCGACTTGCTTAAAGGGTATTGGCAGGTGCCTTTGACTGAGCGCCGCAAAAAGCCATCTCTGCGTTCGTAACACCTGACCATTTCCTTAACTATACGGTCATGGCTTTCGGTTTACGAAATGCACCGCAACCTTTCAGAGGTTGGTGAACCGTGTCATCGAAGGCATGCATAATGTGGAGGCTTATTTGGATGACCTAGTGGTCTATAGCGAGTCTTGGTCAGAACACATATAGCAGCTTGACACGTTGTTTAATCGCTTGTCTCGTGCGAATCTTACGGTCAATCTAGCGAAATGCGAATTTGGTCGCGCCACGGTAACTTATTTAGGAAAGATTGTTGGCGGTGGTCAAGTTCGTCCGGTTGAGTCTAAGGTGGAGGCTATCACTGCGTTTCCGGTGCCCAATACACGCCGTGATCTTCGACGATTTTTGGGTATGGTGGGATATCAAAGCCCTCCTGGTTAACTTTCCTATTTTATCTGCCCTGATTTTTCGTCTCAGTTATTGCTTGCCGTTGATGCAAGTGACACGGGTGCGGGGCTGTACTTCTCCAACGAGATCAGGGTGATATTGAGCACCCTGTTTGCTATTTTTCGCGAAAATTCAATAAACATCAGCGACATTATTCCACCATTGAGCAGGAGACGCTTGCTCTCGTCCTGCTCTTAAGCATTTTGATGTTTATGTAGGCTCTGTTTCAGTATCCGCTGATTGTCTACACGGATCATAACCCCTTAGTCTTTTTGAATCGAATGAAAACGATAACCAACGTTTGATGCGTTGGAGTTTGTTTCTACAGACGCTCGAATTAGACATTCGGCACATTCGTGGTAAAGATAATGTTGTTGCTGATGCTTTATCTAGTGTCTAATTGGAATAAATTGTAACTTTTTCCTGTTTTACATAAAACAAAAGGAAAAGGTAAGATCACTTATTTCTACAATTTATTCACTTAAGGGTGAGGGTGTTACGTGTATCTGTGACTTTAATATGATTGAGCCCATAGGTGGTGTTGGGGAATTCCGTTCCATGAGTGGTGACATCATTGAGGATTCCGGATATAAAGGCCGTCAGGCGAAATGGCGATCTCTCTCTCTCTCTCTCTCTCTCTCTCTCTCTCTCTCTCTCTCTCTCTCTCTCTCTCTCTCTCTCTCTCTCTGTGACGTGTGGCCGAGATGTGGCCGCACAAGTTCGTTAAAGGTAGTCAAAGCTCACTCAGTTTCTTTTATACATTTCATATAGATTTAAGGTTATCATTTCCATTCTTTGTTTGGTTTATTTTCTTTAATCACGTTTATAGTAACTACACAACACACATCTGTTAAACAATTACTTTTATTTTTGTTTGCATACCTTTTCATCACTTTCACTCACAATCGCGGTTCATTTGGAGTGCACACAGATGGATTGCATTGTATTTTGTTATTAATATTTGTTTCTATTCTGAGTTTAAGTCACCGGCCTGGCTAGCCATGGATGGGAGAGTTGCGATACTTGGGGAAATTGGAGTCCTGGCGGGAACAAGGGATTTGTTTATTGGTTCCGCCTGGATGTACCATTGGCTAAGGTGGAATGGGGAAAATGGAGAATTGAGGATTTTTGTTATTAATTGTTTGGGGTTTGGATTGTAGTTATTTATTTAGTTTTTTCTTCAATATTAATTTAGAATTGTATTGTTTGCTGTTGTCATTTATTTTTGTGTTGAATGTTTAATGTAATGTAACTTTTTTTAGGTGTCTCCCTTTTTGTTGTAATGGGCCCATCTTTTCCTTTATAAGCTGTGTGTTTTGTTTATTTGGGGAATCGCCAGCTTACCCCCTGTGTGAGTTCTTGTCTTGTTGGTTTCATTTGTTTTTGTTGTTTTCACTGGTTTTTGTTGCAACCAGTTTGATTTACTTGATTTGGGTAAATAAAGACCCATTTTTTTGTGTAAACCTGGGTGTTCCTTTTCTTGACCTCTCGGTCCCTCTCTCTCTCTCTTTCTTTGTTCTACGTTTCCCACGGTTCTGGTGGCGTCTCCCTTATTGCCTCTTTTGAGGCTGGTATTTTGTTTTGTTTAACGAATTTCGTTTTTATGTGGTTTCTTTTTGATTATCTTATCAGTAGCGGGTAGTTTATCTTATTAGTTCACGCTTTGTTGAGTTAGTAAGAGCTGAGGAGGGAAGTAGTTGTCCGGAAGACTCACCCGTTCTGGTTTTGTTTGTCGGCAGACAGGTAAAAGCTGCAATCCGAGAACAGGGGTAGTCAGGGGCTTGCTTCCTTAGTTTTCCTACCACGCGATTTGTTATTATTTATGTTTCGTTTATAAGTCACGTGAATTGTTTTTTTTATTATTTTGAGAATTATTCAATAAATGGAGGTGTCTTAAATTCATATCGGGTGTTGTGACTCTTTTATATGTTCGCCTGTATATTTTTCGTTTCTTTTTATTTAAGCGAGCCACAAATCAGTTATGGGCCGTAACAATGGGGTTTATGGTTCCTCTGGCTTGCTTTGTTGGGGACACTTAACTTCTAGTGATTATCGTTGAATTGATTACAGAGACCGCTCTCTGCATTTAATAAGAAATTGTTCACTCTCGTCATTATACATCCCTGTCATTGTATTCTTCTGCTTTATACTGTACTGTGTTTTGATGCAACCTGTGTTGTTAAAAGCGCTATATAAATAAAAATGATTGATTGAAATTTCAGAATGATCACTTATTCCTAAAAACCTGTATTTCCCATTTCCCTTTTAATTAAACATAATTCTATCCTGCTTTGTGTTAAATCTCCTATTACCACTTGACTACTAGAAAACTCCTAAATTGGTTTTGTTCCCTTCAAACATCAATCATGTCATGTTTTTACACATTTAAGTATTTTCTAGACACATCAGATTTTAAATTTGCCCTCCTGGAAACATCTAATCTTGTGCACTTAACATTAAAAACCCATACCAAAATACATTTACCTTTACATAATGGTTTAATTTTTTTTAAAGAGTGTAATTGTGGTGTGCTCTGTTTATGATAAAAGCTCTGTTTATGATAAAAAAAAGTAAGGATCCTCGTGTCCTGTAAGAGTCACATCTCGTGGCGCTTTGCCAGAAAGAAAGTGTCGCAAATAAGAGAAAAAAAGGCAGAATTCTGACTTTATATCTCGCAATTCTGAGAAAAAAAAAAGTGAATTGTGAGATAAAAAAATGTAACTTTTTCTTTTTTTATTCATTGGCGGAAACGGGCTTCCATATAAGGCAGAGTGGAAAGGCGAGCTAAAAAAAAAAAAAAAAAAAGCAGCACGTGAGCTTCTGAAAAAATTTAAAAAAAAAAGCACGTGAGCTTCCAATGTGACGTCACAACGCAGACGCTATAGAAGACCCCGCTCGCGCTTCTAACGGCAGACGCGTATCTAGTTGAGTGAGCGGTTAGAAGCAGCGACTGATTCCACTCACTTAAACTATTCAGATTCACGATTTACAGACAGTCTTTTCAGAATATTCACACTGTTCACAAATGTCTACAACTGAGGGCAAGCCTCTCGCTCGAGCCGCCTGGGCTTCGAAACCTTCGAGTTTCAAAAGTGTCGATTCAAACGATTCGATGGAGAACAGCCCAGCAGCTGAGATGGACATCAACAGCAGTAAGTAGTGTTATTTTACTTTCTCGGTCTGAGCTCAGTCTTTGGCTCAGTTTTTGACTTTGCTTTCCAGCAAAATATGAACTTGTATGCTCGCTCGTCCAGAGGAGCCAAACAGCTCAGAGAGATATTTTTGTCATACTATGGGCTATCTATAACAGTTTAATAACGAAACCCCAGAATTCATAGAGCCAATAAATATTAAAAACAATAGGGTAAACAGAGCAAACTCGAACAGAAACTTTTTGTTAGCAATGCAAATTTATTCATAAAATAGTTTAGCAGGTGGAAAGCTACATGACATTTCTTACTAGTTCTTGAAGCAGTTAAACTTAAAAGATTCGCTGTTAGTAGACTCTGAACACAACTAAGACGTCACGATAAGAGGTAAAACCGGCCTTTACCTTAACTGCAGATTTTTCTATGTCTCATTATTAGAGCTGTACTATTTTCAGCTTGAATCAGTTCACTGTCAGAAATGTGTCGAAAAGTAATCTGTTTCTGATCTGTGGTTAGAGATGTTTGTTTCTAATATTTTTCTGTTTTCTCTTCTTCATTCCAGGCACAGCTATCAAAGGGAAGAAGGAGAAAGCGAGAGTCGCGTCTTCAGGAAGCTGTGCAAAGCTGTGAAGCGGCGGTTCTTCCCGCTGGCCGGACCGAGTGGAGAGTCTCTCAGCTCAGACGGACGCTCATCTGGACGATCATGAGGGGATCGCCTGTCCCAGGTCCGTCAGCTGCCGTGGATCCTGCTGTTCCTGAGCTGCTGTGTCTGCCGGGCAGGTGTGCGCCGATCTGGAGCTGCCGCTGTATGTGCCGTGTTCCTCCAGGATCATCGAGGAAACGCCTGTTCCAGATTCATCTGCTCTGAATCCGAGTCACAGTGAGCCATTGTTACTTTACTTATTGTTATTTCTGTCTGTCAATAATTAATTGGCAGCATCTGTTTCCACTAAGTGTAAATAGCAATAGAGGTTATTTTGCAGTGAAAATAGCATATTTTCTTAGCTATTGATTCAGTTTACACTAAGAGCAAATAGCAATGGATTCTATTGACACCATTTTCTGTTATTTATACAACTTATTGCAAAAAGTGCCAATTATCTGCATCTCCGTACTGTAGTACATTATAAAACAGTATGCAATAGTAATGTATTAAATGTACACGGTAGACTTAATAAGACTTAATAATTTGACAATGACATTTGTTGTGCTGTTTCCATGTTTAATTAGTAGTTCACAGTAATCTGTGGTCAGGGATGTTTCTAATGGTTTGCTCTTCATGTGTTTCAGAAAAGCTAAGAAAGGAAGGAAGAGAAAAGCTGTCCGTGCCTTCTTCCGGAGAGCATGTAAGGCTGTGAAGCAGCTCTTCCCCTGCTGTGACCAGGACAGAGTCCAGCCTCCTAAAGCAGAGCCGCATCTCGAGCAATCCCAGCTCGTTCTGCCGGAGGAGCAGGACCAGGTCTCTGCAGACCTCCAGTCCTCTCCTGAGGAGGAAGAAGATGTCCCCGAGATTGAGGCCCATGATGCAGTTCTGCTCTCTCCAGTGTCTGGTTCCGGTCCGGTTCAGTGTCACCGTCGATCAAGTCAGAAAAGACACCGGACACAGTGTCTCCTGATCCAGAAATCGATTTGCCCCAAGGTGAGCCATTACCGCTTGGCAACATGTCATTTCTGCTCTGTCTTATTTTCTCTTTATTGATGCTATAGACTTTTCCAAATTTACTAGCCACTCAACATTTTCACTGGCCATCATTTTGTTGTTGGGAAATTACATCAACTTTTAACTTCAACTCTGCTGTTGACAATCAAAGGAACTTACAGTCCATCTTCTGTTTCTGTGTGCTTTTCAGGATCCACTGTGTCTTTGTTTGAAGTGGGACATTTGATCGCCTCCGGGAACTTCGGCAAGGTCTATGAGGGAACACATTTATTCAGCGACAAAGTGAAGGTCGCTCTGAAGTGTATTCCCAAGCGCAAAGCGGACCGCTATCTTGACATTGTAAGTTGGCTAAACCTGCAGAATAAGTGTGTTTTATAACCTGTAGCTGACATGCAGCTGGAACAGAAGACGGCAAACTAACAGATCTTGTGTTTGTCTCTCCTCAGCCTGGTCACTCCAAACCGGTGCTTGCTGAAGTGGCTCTGATGCTCCGGCTGGGAGAAGCTCCCTTGTGCCCCAACATCATTCGGCTACACCAGTGGGTGGAGAATGAGAGCAGCTTCACTCTCATTATGGATTACCCTGAACCCTGCAGGACCTTGGAGGATTACATCTTGTTCAACGGCCCCATCAGTGAAGCACAAGCACGCTTGTTCATGTATCAAGTGCTTGATGCCGTCAAACACTGCCATAAGCATGGAGTTTATCACGGTGATATCCGCTCAAGGAACATCCTGGTAACTCTCCACAGTCTGGAGCTCAATCTCTTTGACTTCCGCTGCGCTCGTCTGATCCGCAGCGAGGGATTTAACAGCAGCGAATACCAAGGTGAGTCCTGCTGATGATCACGTGACGTTGTGTTGTTGATGGTGAAGCGTACAGAAGCACTGAAACCGTGTGTCTTTTTTTTTTTAACAGGATCAGAGGCATACACCCTCCTGGAGGTCCTCATGCACTCTGTTTTCCACGCCGCAGAAGCAGACGCCTGGGCACTGGCAGTTCTGCTCTTTGAGATCATGCACAGATATCTGCCATTTGAAAGCTTTGATGCCATTCAGCATGGCTACCTCAAGATGGATCCCACCTTATCCACTGGTAAGCACTCAGTTTTCCTGTTCAGATGACGTTTACTGTTACGTTTGATGTGAGGATACTAACCATGCTCTCTCTGAACTCTTCCCAGCGTACCATGACCTTATTTTCCATAGTTTGAGCCGTAATCCAGCTCACGGCTGACGCTCCAGCAGCTGGAAGAGCACCGCTGGATGATACTCTGGAGGTCTAGGTAAAACGAAGACTGTTTTCATGCACATCAGAGCACAGGCAGACAGCAAAATACAAAGAATGAAAAGAATGTAATATTTCAGAGTGCTGCTGTCTGTAGAAACTAAAACATAGAAAAAGTGCATGGAAACATAGTTACTTAGTGCTTCACAAATTCTTAATGAAAGGTAAATCATAAATGTAACATTGATGCTTCTTAAGTAACATTAATGTAAAAAAAAGAAAATAACATTTTTAAAAATACTATTCTAGAAAGTAAAGTAAGTCACTACTTGGTGGCTTTTTAGTGACATTAACAGAAGAGATGAAAGAAATGAATAATTACAAAAAAAGTAAAGAAAAGTTTTGAAAAGAAAAAAAATAAAACAACATAAGAAATGAAAAAGTAAAAATACTTTTGAAAAAAAAAAAAAAAAAAAATATATTTTGTAATAATCAGTCACAAATTGGTGGCTTTTTAGTGACAACATAAGAAATGAAAAAAAGAATAATAATTACAAAAAAAGTAAAGAAAAGTTTTGAAAAAAAAAAAATAAAACAAGATAAGAAAAGATAAAATAAATAATTACAAAAAGCAAAGAAAAGTTTTGAAAAGAAAAAAAAAATAAAACAACATAAGAAATGAAAAAAGTAAAAATACTTTTGAAAAAAATTATATTTTTGTAATAATCAGTCACAAATTGGTGGCTTTTTAGTGACAACATAAGAAATGAAAAAAAGAATAATAATTACAAAAAAAAAGTAAAGAAAAGTTTTGAAAAGAAAAAAAAACAAAATAAGATAAGAAAAGATAAAATAAATAATTACAAATAAAGCAAAGAAAAGTTTTGAAAAGAAAAAAAAAAATAAAACAACATAAGAAATGAAAAAAAGTTAAAATACTTTTGAAATAAAAATATATATATATTTTTGTAATAATCAGTCACAAATTTGTGGCGTTTTAGTGACTAACATAAGAAATGAAAAAATGACAAAATAAAGTAAAGCATATTTTTGAAAAGAAAATAATAATAATAAAAAAAAGAATATTTTTGTAATAATCAGTCACAAATTGGTGGCTTTTCAGTGACATTAACATAAGAAATGAAAAAAATAATTACAAAAAGTAAAAGTAAAAAAGTTTTGAAAAGAAAAAAATAAAACAACATAAGAAATGATAAAATAAATAATTTAAAAAAGTAAAGAAAATTTTTAAAGAAAAAAACAACATAAGAAATGAAAAAAAAGTAAAAATACTTTTGAAAAAAAAAAAATTGTAATAATCAGTCACAAATTTGTGGCTTTTTAGTGACTAACATAAGAAATGAAAACAAAATAATTACAAAAAAAGTAAATTTTTTTAAAGAAAAAAATAATAACATAAGAAATGAAAAAAAGTTAAAATACTTTTGAAAAAAAAAATTGTAATAATCAGTCACAAATTTGTGGCGTTTTAGTGACTAACATAAGAAATGAAAAAAAATAATTACAAAAAGTAAATAAATTTTTTAAAGAAAAAAACAACATAAGAAATGAAAAAAGTAAAAACACTTTTGAAAAAAAATTGTAATAATCAGTCACAAATTTGTGGCGTTTTAGTGACTAACATAAGAAATGAAAATGAAAAGTAAAAATACTTTTGAAAAAAAAATATTTTTTGTAATAATCAGTCACAAATTTGTGGCGTTTTTGACTGACAAAAAAAATGAAAAAAAAGTAAAGCATATTTTTAAAAAAATAATAATAATAATAAAAAAAAAAGAATATTTTTGTAATAATCAGTCACAAATTGGTGGCTTTTTAGTGACATTAACATAAGAAATGAAAAAAAATAATAACAACAAAAAAAAAGAAGTAAAGAAAAGTTTTGAAAAGAAAAAAATAAAACAAGATAAGAAAAGATAAAATAAATAATTACAAAAAAAGTAAAGAAAAAACTTTGAAAAGAAAAAAAAAAAAACAACATAAGAAATGAAAAAAGTAAAAATACTTTTGAAAAAAAAAAATTAAAAATAATCAGTCACAAATTTGTGGCGTTTTAGTGACTAACATAAGAAATGAAAAAAAAACAAAAAAAGTAAAGCATATTTTTGAAAAGAAAATAATATTAATAAAAAAAAAAAAAATGTAATAATCAGTCACAAATTGGTGGCTTTTAGTGACTAACATAAGAAATGAAAACAAAATAATTACAAAAAGTAAATAAATTTTTTAAAGAAAAACAAACAACAACATAAATGGAAAAAAAGTAAAAATACTTTTGAAAAAAAAAATTTATTTTTGTAATAATCAGTCACAAATTTGTGGCGTTTTAGTGACTAACAAGAAATGAAAAAAAAAGTAAAGCATATTTTTAAAAAAATAATAATAATAATAAAAAAAGAATTTTTTGTAATAATCAGTCACAAATTGGTGGCTTTTTAGTGACATTAACATAAGAAATGAAAAAAAAAAAAGAATAATAATTACAAAAAAAGTAAAGAAAAGTTTTGAAAAGAAAAAAAAAAAAACAAGATAAGAAATGATAAAATAAATAATTATAAAAAGTAAAGAAAAACTTTAAAAAGAAAAAAAACAACATAAGAAATGATAAAATAAATAATTTAAAAAAGTAAAGAAAAATTTTTAAGAAAAAACAACATAAGAAATGAAAAAAAAGTAAAAATACTTTGAAAAAAAAATATTTTTGTAATAATCAGTCACAAATTGGTGGCTTTTAGTGACTAACATAAGAAATGAAAACAAAATAATTACAAAAAGTAAATAAATTTTTTAAAGAAAAAAAACAACAACATAAATGAAAAAGTAAAAATACTTTTGAAAAAAAATATTTTTTGTAATAATCAGTCACAAATTTGTATGTTTAGTGACTAACATAAGAAATGAAAAAGTAAAGCATACTTTTGAAAAAGAAAATAATAATAATAAAAAAAGAATATTTTGTAATAATCAGTCACAAATTGGTGGATTTTAAGTGACATAAACATAAGAAATGAAAAAAAAAAAAAAGAATAATAATTACAAAAAAAGTAAAGAAAAGTTTTGAAAAGAAAAAAATAAAACAAGATAAGAAATGATAAAATAAATAATTATAAAAAAGTAAAGAAAAATTTAAAAATAAAAAAATAAAATAACATAAGAAATGATAAAATAAATAATTACAAAAGTAAAGAAAATTTTTTAAAGAAAAACAACATAAGAAATGAAAAAAAAAAAAAATACTTTTGAAAAAATTTTTTTGTAATAATCAGTCACAAATTGGTGGCTTTTTAGTGACTAACATAAGAAATGAAAAATAAATAATTATAAAAAGTAAAGAAAAGTTTTGAAAAGAAAAAAATAAAACAACATAAGAAATGAAAAAAAAAGTAAAAATACTTTTGAAAAAAAAAATTTTTGTAGTAATCAGTCACAAATTTGTGGCTTTTTAGTGACATTAACATAAGAAAATGAATAATTATTACAAAAAAGTAATTATCCTCCTAGGATCGCCACCTTAACGTGGTGGAGGGGTTTGAGTGCCTGAATGACCCTAGGATCTAGGTTGTCCGGGGCTATATGCTCCTGGTAGGGTATCCCAAGGCAAACAGGTCCTAGGTGACAAGCCAGACTAAGAGCGGTCCACCCCCACCCCTTATGAACAACAAAATAACGTGGCGTCGCCTGGTACGAGTCAGGCCTGGGGCTAGGGCCGGCATGCGGCAGCGCGCTTGGTGGCCGGGCACAGCCCGAAACAGCAGCGTGGGGCCATCCTCCCGTGGGCCCACCAACCCCTGGACACAGAATCTGGTTTTAGGGACATGGAATGTTACGTCTCTGGGGAGGAAGGAGCCTGAGTTCTTGCAGGAGGTTGAGAGGTACCGGCTAGAGATAGTTGGGCTCACCTCCACGCGCAGCTTGGGCTCTGGAACCCATCTTCTCGTGAGAGGCGGCACACAGGTGTGGGCTTGCTTATAGCCCCCAGCTTAGCCACCATGTGTTGGAGTTTATCCCGGTGGATTTGTGAGGGTCGCCTCCCTGCGACTTTGGGTTGGGGGGAGGACTCTCACTGTCATTTGTGCCTACGGGCCGAATGGCAGTGTAGAGTACCTGGCCTTCTTGGAGTCCTTGGGAGGGGTGCTGGAAAGCGATCCAACCGGGGACTCTATCGTCCTGCTGGGGGACTTCAACGCTCACCTTGGTGATGCTAGCGACACCTGGAGGGGCGTGATTGGGGGGGACGCCTCCGATCTAAACCAGAGTGGTGTTCTGTTGTTGGAATTCTGTGCTAATCATGGTCTGTCCATAACAAACACCATGTTCAAGCATAAGGGTGTCCACCAGTACAAGTGGCATCAGGACACCCTAGGGCGGAGGTCGATGATCGACTTTGTGGTTGTATCATCTGATCTCGGGCCGCATGTCTTGGACACGTATGGGTGAAGAGAGAGGGCATAGCTGTCAACTGATCACCACCTGATGGTGAGTTGGATTGGGAGGAGGCCAGACAGACTTGGCAGGCCCAAACGTATCGTGAGGGTCTGTTGGGAACGTTTGGCAGAGACCCCCTGTCAGGAGATCTTCAACTCTCGCCTCCGGCAGAACTTTGACCGGATCCAGAGGGAGGCTGAGACGTTGAGTCCGAGTGGACTATGTTCTCTGCCTCTTTGGTCAATGCAGCCGTCCGGAGCTGTGGTCGTAAAGTCTCCGGTGCATGTCGTGGCGGCAACCCCACCGGAAGAAAGGGATGCCGTCAAGCTGAATAAAGGAGTCCTATCGGGCCTGGTTGGCTCGTGGGACTCCTGAGGCAGCTGACAGGTACCGGTGGGCCAAGCAGACCACTGCCCGGTGGTTCTGGTCTCAGGTCTGGGAGGAGTTCGGGAAGGCCATGAACAAGGACTATCGGACGGCCTCAAAGAGGTTCTGGCAAACCGTCCGACGCCTCAAAAAGGGAATCAGTGCCCTGCCAACACACGCATGACACGGTGCTGGTGGGAACCTGCTAATAGAGACCTGCAATCCCGCTGGAGTACCGCTGGTCTCAAGTGACCCAGCGCAACCCAGTGCGGCGCAGGACGAAATTTGATATGTGAACACGGGTGCGGGCGGTAAGGTCCTCGTGTGTGTGCGGGTTGGAGAATAAAATTATTTCATGGACTCCACCAAATGGAAATATCTTAAAATTAAATTGTTAAAAAGAAATAAAATATTATTTATCTGCTGCACAAAAGCAACAAGAACAACTCAAAATAACGTAAATTCTCACGTGGTTCTTGCGAGGAACAAAGACCATAGACCCACACCGAGGCAAAATGTCTGAAGAGCATGACACACGTGGAGCGCTTTTTAGTGCTACATATATTAGTTCATTATTAAAGAAAGGAACATACAGAACTACAAAGCCAAACAAAGGGAAATCCGATATTTGGAAATGTTTTTCTATAGTATGCGACGGTATGGAAAGCACCTTCCCTTTATGAAGCTGCGACAAATGCAGCAAAATACTGCATACAGCAGCCACAAGTCTGGAACTTCAGGTCTGAAGCGTCATGTGTGCACAGTTTTAATGTTTACATGCGGGCAGGAGGGGACAAAACTTGAATATTGCGGGCGGAGCGGAAAAAAAAATCTATATTGTTGCGGAGGGAGGGACAGAACCCTGCGGGAGCGGGACTGAAAAATCTGTCCCGCGCAGGTCTCTACCTGCTAACCACGACTGGGGAATTTGTCGGGCGGTGGAAGGAATACTTTGAGGATCTCCTCAATCCTCCCAGGGGACTCGACCATCACCCTGGCTGAGGTCACTGAGGTTGTTGAGAAGCTTGACGAGATCCGCCCAGACTACCTCAGGTCTCTGGATGTTGTGGGGCTGTCTTGGCTGACACGCCTGGACTGGCAGACCGGGTGGTGGTTCCTCTTTTTAAGTTGGGGACCGGAGGGTGATCTCCAACTATTGGGAGATCACACTCCTCAGCCTCCTGGGAAAGTCTATGCCAGGGTACTAGAGAGGAGAATCCGTCCGATAGTGGAACCTCAGCTTCAAGAGGAACAATGCGGGTTTTGTCCTGGACGTGGAAGACTGGACCAGCTCTATACCCTCTTCAGGATACTGGAGGGTTCCTGGGAGTTTGCCCAGCCAGTCCACATGCGATTTGTGGATTTGGAGAAGGCATTCGACCGGGTTCCTTGTGGTGTCCTTTGGGGGTGCTCTGGGAATACGGGGTAAGGGCCCATTGTTAAGGGCTGTCCGGTCCCTGTATGATCAGAGCAGGCATTGATGCCGGCATTAAGTCAGACTTGTTCCCAGTGCATGTTGGACTCCGACAGGGCTGCCTTTGTCACCGGTCCTGTTCATTATTTTTATGGATAGGATTTCTAGGCGCAGCTGGGGCTGGAGAGGGTCTGTTTTGGCGACCACAGGATAGCGTCTCTGCTTTTTGCCAAGACCTCCACAGTGTGCGCTGGGGCGGTTTGCAGCTGAGTGTGAAGCGGCTGGGATGAGAATCAACACCTCTAAGCCTGAAGCAATGAGTTCTCAGTCGGACAAGGGTGGCTTGTCCCCTTCAGGTTGGTGGGGAGCTCCTGCCTCAGGTGGAGGAGTTAAGGAGGATGGAGGATCGACAGGTGCAGCTTCTGCAGTAATGGCGGTCGCTGTACTGGTCTGTCATTTACCGGTTGATCTTCAATGTTACTCTCAGCTATGGTCATGATCTTTGGGTCATGACCGAAAGAATGAGATCCCTGATACAAGCGGCCAAATTAGTTTCCTCCGTAGGGTGGCTGGGCACTCCTTTAGAGATAGGGTGATGATGTTTATTTATTCATTTATTTATTTATTTTCTTCCAGAAAATAAGTAGTAGTAGTAGTAGTAGTAGTAGTAGTACAAAAAAGTAAAGAATAGTTTTGAAATAATCAGTCACAAAGTTTTAGTGACATTAACAACATATGAAATGAAAAAAATAATAATTACAAAAAGTAAACAATAATTTTATAATAATTAGTCACAAATTTGTGGCTTTTTAGTGACATTAAGAAATGAAAAAAAGGTATATATAATACTATTTTTAAAAGGAAAGCATATTTATGTATAATATTTAAAAAAATTAACTAGTCACAGGTTTGTGGCTTTTTAGTGACATTAACATACGAAATAAAAGAATTAATAATTGAAAAAAGTAAAGAATATTTTTGCAAGAATCAGTCACAAATCTGTGGCTTTTTAGTGAAATTAACATAAATGAAAAAAAATCCAAAAAAAACGTAAAGAATGTAAAAAAAAAATAATAATAATAATAAAAATGTTTTTGTAATAACCAGTCACAAATTGGTGGCTTTTAGAGACATTAACATAAGAAATAAAAATAATAATTACAAAAAAAGTAAAGAATATTTTTAAAAAGAAAAAAAAAAACATAAACATAAGAAATGAAAAAATCATTTATAAGAAATGAAAAAAGTAAAGAACATTTTGTGTGAATTTGCTAGTATGATGTCGGACAATGTAATATATGCTCTGGTCCCTACCTGCCTACCGGGTGATGAGATTTACAGCAGACTGCTGGGTCTCAATGGCTGGATGTCGAAGTGGTGCCCAGTTTCTGGATGGACCTGTTGAAAGAGATGGTCTTCTATCCCTCCTGGGGTGGTGCCGCTCTTCTATCTAGAAATATGGCATATAGTCTTAGAGTTCCAACTTGACCAACTAGTGCCCAGGTCAGAAGGAGACAAACTGTTTTCTTTCATCTTTTTAATTGTAACTACATGGCCGTCAGCTACAGTTGCAACATCAGTTAGTGAGCTATAGATCCCCTGAGGAAAAATTACACTCTTTCTCTATTATAGGAGAAGAAGACTTATACAAACTTGTTAAATCATCTAAACCAGCAACATGTATGTTAGACCCTATTCCATCTAAACTATTAAAAGATTTGCTTCCCAGAAGTCATAGATCCTATTTTGAACATTATTAATTCATCATTGTCATTAGGATATGTCTCCCAAAACCTTCAAACTGGCAGTAGTTTTAGCCTCTTATTAAGAAACCACATCTTGTCCCCAAAGACTTAGAAAGACCAATCTCTAATCTCCTTTTCTGTCAAAGATACTAGAAAAGGTAGTATCCTCACAACTGTGTTCCTTTTTAGAAAAAAATGGTATCTCACGAGGATTTCCAATCAGGTTTTAGACCGTACCATAGTACTGAGACTGCTCTCATTAGAGTTACTAATGACCTGCTTCTATCATCGGCTCGTGGTTTTATCTCATTATTAGTGCTATTAGATCTTAGCGCAGCATTCCATACCATCGATCACAACATTCTCTTGGATAGACTAGAAAACTATGTTTGGCATTAGAGGAAGCGCCTTAGCATGGTTTAAATCATCAGTTTGTAGCAGTAAATGAGGAGGTATATCGCTCACAAGTGAAATATGGAGATTCTCAAGGCTCAATGCTAGACCAAGTTACTTTCCAACTCTATACATGTTACCTCTGGAAATATATTATCAGGAGACATAGTGTTGGCTTTCACTGCTATGCTGATGATACTCCAGCTCTAGATTTCAGCGCAGCCTGGTGATACACACTAAATTGAGAATCTAACAGAATGCATAGTCGATATAAAAAAACTGGATGATGAGTAACTTCTTGAATACTAAATTCTGAAAAAACTAATACTTAGTGCTAACTAATTGGACCTAAAAGCCCACATATAATAATCTATAACACTGTCCCCAACAACTGATGGCTGCTCTGTTAATTGTTCTTCATCAGTTAGAACCTAGGTGTGCCGTTTGACAGCAATCTTTCCTTCGAAAACCATGTTTCAGCATCTGCCAAGACTGTTGTTTTTCCGTCTTAAAAATACATACAAATTACGACCTATGCTTTCCAACCTCTAATGCAGAAATGTTAATTCATGCGTTTATGACCGAGTTAGATTATTATAATGCTTTATTGGTTGGTTGTTCTGCACGCTTGATAAACTTCAGCTGGTCCAAAAACGCAGCAGCTAGAGTCGTTATTAGAACTAGGAAGTATGATCATAATGGCCCGGTTCTGTCAACACTGCACACAGCTCCTTATCAAACATCGGATAGATTTTAAAATCTTATTAATTACCTATAAAGCCCTTGAATAGTTTAGCTCAATACTTGAGCGAGCTCTTATCACATTATAGTCCTGCACGCCCACTGCGTTCTCAAAACTCCTGGCCATTTTATAATACCTAGAATATCAAAATCTCTGGAACAATCTCCCTAACTCTGTTCGAAGCAGACACACTCTGCCAGTTTAAATCTAGATTAAAGACACATCTTTTTTTAACCTAGCCTACACATAGCACACCAACACTTTTTTATTATTCAAATCTGTTAAAGGATTTTTAGGCTGCATTATTTAAATCCGCTGGAACAGGGAACACTACTCCTAAAACACAATGTACTTATGACATCATAAAAGAATGGCATCTACGCCATTGTTAGTCCTGTTTCTTTCTTAATCTGTTTCACAGTTTGTATCCAGACTAGATGGTGGATCAGCACCCAGAGATTATGTTCATCAGAGACCAGAACACCTAGATGCGCACCGTGGACCGATCACCAAATCCTGACACACACACACACACACACACACACACACACACACACACACACACACACACACACACACACACACACACACAACAAACAAAACAAACAAACAAACAAACAAACAAACAAAGAAACACAAACAAAAAGAAAGTCATTTACGCTATCTGACACAGCTGCGTTTAAAATTGAACTGGAAGTTAAGTGCTGGGCGTCCGGTTAGAGGAGAACAGGCCCCAACTGAGTCTGGTTTCTCCCAAGATTTTTTTTCTCCATTCTGTATGGATGGGTGTTACGTGTATCTGTGACTTTAATATGATTGAGCCCATAGGTGGTGTTGGGGGGAATTGAGGATTCCATTGAGGATTCGGATATAAAGGCCATCAGGTGAAAATGGCGGTCTCTCTCTCTCTCTCTCTCTCTCTCTCTCTCTCTCTCTCTCTCTCTCTCTCTCTCTCTCTCTTTCTTTGTTCTCGTTTCCCACGGTTCTGGTGGCGTCTCCTTATTGCCTCTTTTGAGGCTGGTATTTTGTTTTGTTTAACGAATTTCGTTTTTATGTGTATTTTTTTTGATTATCTTATCAGTAGGCGGGTAGTTTTATCTTATTAGTTCATGTTTTTGTTGAGTTAGTAAGAGCTGAGGGAGAGGAAGTAGTTATCCGGAAGACTCACCCGTTCTGTTTTGTTTGTCGGCAAGACAGGTAAAAGCTGCAATCCGAGAACAGGGAATTGTCAGGGCTTTGCTTCTTTAGTTTTCCTACCAAGCGATATTTGTTATTCTTCATGTTCGTTTATAAGTCATGTGAATTGTTTTTTTATTATTTTGAGAATTATTCAATAAATGGAGTGTCTTAAATTCATATATCGGGTGTTGTGACTCTTTAATATGTTCAGCCTGTATATTTTTGTTTGTTTTTATTTAAACACCAAGCCACAAATCAGTTATGGGCATGTAGTATATTTGAGGCTTCGTCGGGATGAATTCGGTGCATTTTTAGTTAGATTTTCGATTTTTTTAAATTTCCCTAGTTACACCTTGTAATTGAGTCACAATGGTCTGATGTGAGATTTTCAAAATTTCTTTTCTTACGTAATTTTGTTAGATCGTTAGTTTTCCAGATGTTTGAATCGGTAGAGTTTATTTCCAACCGCGCAGGCAGAGTTATTTCAGATTAATAGGACTGATCTTGCGAAAATTGCTGCTCACTATAAAGTTAGTTTTAGTAATTCTTCATCTAAACGTGAACTTCAGATTCTATTAGTTGATTCGTTGCATAAACAAGGCGTTTTTGGTGATGAAGAAAAGTGGGTAGATTATCCTGATCAGTTGAGGTTAGTTCAGAAGATCTTGCTCTGCAAGTTAAGAAGTTGGAGTTGGAAGCTAAAGAGCATGAAAGAGTTTCGTTAAAGAGCGAGAAGAATGGGGATCGTGAGAAAGAAAGACGGAGGCGTGTGAGAGACATGAGCTTGAATTGAAGAAGCTTGAGATGAAACAAGCTGTCGTAGCCTGAGAAGAACTTCTGAGCTGAGAGCCCGTGAAAGGGGAGCTAGCTGATGTCTCCTGAATTTTGGACGTGAGTCGCAATATGTCGCATTGTTCCTCCTTTTCGAGAACAAGAGTGTAGATAAGTTTTGCTCTTTGAACGTGGTTGCCATTAACCTTAAATGGCCGAAACATTTTGGGTTCATGTTGTTACAATATTTTCGTAGGAAGGCTCAAGAAGCTTATTCTTCGTTATCAGTGGAAGAGTCTCTGATTATGATCAGGTAAAAGCTGCTGCTCTAAAAATCTATGAACTGGTTCCTGAGGCTTATCGCCAAAACTTGTAGTCATCGAAAACTGATGATGAAACCTATGTTGAATTTGTTCGTGAGAAGGAATCAATGTTTGATCGGTGGTGTGTTTCGATGAAAGTAAAATCTTGCGAGGATCTTCGTGAGCTGATTCTTTTTGGAAGAATTTAAAACTGCTTTACCCAACGTGTTGTAATGCATCTAAATGAGCAAAAGTTCTTAAATGTTCTGCTGCCGTTTCCCTGGTTGATGAGCATGTTCTACACATAAGAACGTGTTTCACGCCGTGCAGAAACTTCCATCT